>NW_010429753.1:54394-60263 GCF_000710305.1 Buceros rhinoceros silvestris | reverse complement strand
AACCAAACAGATTGCACATTCTGCACTTACTAATGCAGTTTTGACTTTGAGCAAGTAACTGTGGGTTTTGCGGCTTTTAATTTTTTGGTTGGTTTTGCTTTTAATATATGACCAAAAATGTATGTGAGCACATAACATATAATTTGTATCTTCATATAAATTACTTGCAATAGTCTTGATATATGGATCAAAACTATGCATTTAACATACTATTCCTTTGTATTTAAAGTTGTTGTGAAGAATAAGTCATTATTTCTTCATCTGTAGAGTAACAGTTCCGAATGTTCTCAAAGTCACGCACTAGCATCTGTTAATAGAGACTTAATTTATTCCTGTGGATTGGATAAAGAATATCTAAATTTCACTTCACTTGCAGTTGAAGCGAAGCCAAATGTAGGTTAAGTGTGGCAGATGTCTTCTGCTCTGCTGAATCAGAGTACATATTATCAAGAATATATTTGGGGTTATTCTGAACAAGAACATTCTTAGAATAGACGAGTAAAACTCTCTGTCTTAGGCAAAACACCAAGGAATGCCAAGCTTCTTTTGTGATTATTCCAAACAAAATTAGGGGTAGTGGAGCAGTGACTGATAACACAATGCTGAGGTGTTACATATGATTCTGTTCACAACATAGGTACATACAACCTTTTGTGTATTAAACATTACTTCCCAAAGGAATACCCAAAGTGCCATTTCTCTGTTTAGTCAATGAACCAGTCTGGGACCTTGTTTTGGAAGGTTTAACAAGACAACTGTAGAGATTACTAACCTCTAAGATTTTGCACTTGCAGGCTGAAATAACAAAGACATATTTCAGGTCTGGAAAGGAAAGTGCTTTAAGTCATTCTTAGTTTTAAATCAACAGTGCTTAACCCCAAATTAAACAGTTGGCTCTGTATGAGCTAGGCTGCAAGGCACAGTGCCTTCTTTTGAGAATATGGAGATTCACACTGTGTGATAGAAATTATGTGTGATTTTTAATTTCATACTTCATACTCCATACCCTTGCATAACTCATAATTTCCTAGCTTTTCTGGAAACTTTCCTAGTATAGGATATGCATGCAATTGAACAGATTTAGCTCTGAATTGGTTTGGTTTGTACTTAGATTATGTTCATGTATATTTGTAATTATATTTATAGTTAAATAGCTGTGTATGTATATTTATATTTAGTTGTGTATTTATTTTTATATTTAATCTCTAAAACTGCATTTGTGGTTTAAATAGTTTAACAATGAAACGGAAGGATAGCAGAAATTAATTCTTATTTTTACCACTAAGATCTGATATAGGTTATATACAATCCATTTAAGGGATCAGGTTAGAACTATTTCAGGAGGTTAATGTCCCTCAAATGGAAATTATTACCCTGCAGTTAAGATGTGCTCATGGGCTACGTGAATAATCTACCATGTTCAGCAGTTTATCATCTAAGCTTCACGAGAGTTAGAGCTAAACTGTATGACTTGTAACAGGAGAGGAATGTGCTTACAGAAAATCAACTCTTCTGAGATGAGGGGGCCAGTAACTTAAACTGCACAACCTCAGTCACTAGTACCTAGCTGATCATACCTTATTTCTCTGTCACCTGTTTCCCTCTCTGTAGTAGGGATCTTTTTGTCTAGTTCAAAGGATTGCCAAGAGAATTATTTACTTAGTATCTGAATACCTAGAGAGAGGTGCACATAATAATGTAAATAATGCAATACTTTGACTAGAATTGTTAAGTATCATTCTTGGCTTGGACAAGATATTTTTCACATCTTGGTTTGAGAAATCTCATTTGTAGGATGGACAGGGCTTTTATCATGTTCTCAGTTGCTTTGCTAACTGAAACAGCACGTATAATAGGACCAGCTTTCCTCACCATAAATAAAATTCATTATCTTTGTGTATTTTCTTATCCTTTTGCTTCCTGCCTAATAGCCTTAGCATTTAGGATCCAGCTCTGCAGGTCAGCTCACAACAGTAGTAGGCAGACTTCTTTTGCAAGACTACTAAATAGAGGATGGGGCCACCCTTACAACTGGGTGATAGCTGTTGATAGAATTAGCAGAGGAAGGAACATCACTTTCTTGTAACTGCTTGCAAGAATGATAAATTCGATCATAGTATCAACTTTTGCTCCCCTGCTGTTTTACTTGTGCCTTCCTTAAATAAAGTGTAGGGCTACTTAGTGGGTTCACATAGACTCAACTACATTTGGAAGATGTGGCAAGATTTCCCTTCATTAATGTTTCCTTCTAATGTTTTAGCTAGCTGTTACTTTGCAAAAAGCAGAGTTTTAAAATCTCACCCGCACACACTGTTGGAGAGTCATTTAGTATCACCAGGAGAACAGTCACCACAGTTTGCTTTGAAATTCTACTATAGGTCATTGAAAGGATCCTTTTTGTCCTTTTCATGGTCATTGAACATTCAGATTCTGAAAGTCGAGTCTAAGATACTGAATGTCAGCTTTTAGAACTAATAAACTGTCCAGCATGAAACAGTATGAACAAGACGAAGGAACCAGCATACATTTTCATAGGGTGCAAATTGAGATGCTGAGGGGATGTTTCTTTTAGGATATCTGAGAAAATTAAATACTCTTTAAGGAGAAGATTTGCATTTTGATGAAGTAAAATTATGTCTTAATTGCATAGGCAATGTTTTAAATATCTCTTACTTGCAGTTACTATTGATTGTGTCCCTAGAATTGATAGGAGCAAAGGATCTTTATTTTTATGACTATTTATCATTACTTTCTATTTTCTATAGTTACTACGTACCAGTTTGAGATAGTGTATTTGTTGTTGAATCTAGTAATAGCAGAAATCACATGGACTTCTTTTTTATGATCATTCTAACATGATTTTTACTACCAAAGTCAATCCTGACATACCTGAAGTAATCTTCTGCATTGGAAGTATTTCAGATTTTTTTTCATTAATATGGTATTTTAATTCACTCTCTATACCAACAAATAAAAGGTGTGAAAACTGACAGGACAGGTTTTTTCAGTTATCAGATAACAGTATTTGAAGGTGATTAAGAACATGGTGGCATTCAGTAGGCGATTTGGGGGGTGGTGGGGGGTGGATTTTAGACTCAAAATATTTGTTCTTAAAAGTGATGTGATGTTGAATTAAAATGGATTACAGGCATTTTACTTATGGAACAAAGCGATTGCCGGAGCAAGATTCAAAATCATTCAAGGTAATGCAGTTTATTTCTATGTAAATAATATGAAAGAAGTTTTATATTGATTTATGCCAATAAGCAATCTTTGACGTGGAAGCTAATTAGAAAGGATTTACATTATGAGACATTTTCAAAGCACTTTCTTAAAAATGCTGCATACCCTCTTCCATATAATTTCGATCTCATTTTGGGGTTTTTGTTTGTCTTCCTTCTATTTTCTGTTCATTTGATCATTTTCTTTTCTCTGTTCTGATATGACCTTGCTTTTTTGAATGTTATTTTTCTCATTGCCCTTTTTTACCTTACTATTACTTACTCTTTATTTCAGTAGCTCCCAGAACAGGGACTCTCAAATGCTAAGTCACGATCCTACTCAGAGTAATGAGTATAACCTAGTAAACAGAAGCATGGTTGCAAGTCTGGAAACGACCCCAGAAAACAGAATGGAAATGGGGATTGTAAGCCCTGAAGTGGGGCCAGAAGCAGAAAAGTTTTCAGAACATTTGCCAAAGGGTAAAATATGTATCCAGCCCTGTTCTGCAAAGCTCTGCACGCTCTATAGGGGAATAATTATAAGAAAAAGGCACAACTGAGAGATGATACGAAGAAATGGGGGGAAAAAATGAGGTAATTTGGAGAACAAAAATAAGAAAATGTCTAGTATTCTTAACCAGTCAAGTAAATCCCAGGGTTTTTCTACCTTCACTTTCTTCCTGAACTCTTGCTCCCTCTCAAAATTATCACTAAGTACTTCAAGCTTTCAAATGTTCTTCTCGCTGTCCTCCCAGGTTGCAGCTTTTCTCCCTATCTTTGTGAAGAAAAATAAGGTTGGATGGTGTGGAAAGGAACTTGCCTTTCAAACAGTCCAGTATCTTCTGCTGATACGCTGGCAGCTATTAAACTGCCTCTTCACTTCTCTATGAAGCCATGTTTTCATAGGGCAATACAGGCCAACTCAGGTCAGACACCATACTGTCGTGCAGTAATAAAACTCACTTCAAAGAAAGAGAAAAAAAGAAAAAAAGGATGCTGACGGCTGACACTGTTGCTCTTTTGTGGGAAAAGGCAACGTAAGGGACCTTGGAGTTCTATAAGAAATTTCAGAATCTTGGATCCACCACTGAGTTGAATGTAAGAGGAGTGACTAATTTTGCTGAAGTATTTGACAATTCTTTTCTAGCAGGCATGCCATAGAACATTTCTAATTATAATTTCCATTTCTTTCATAGCTAGAATTTGAAGCACCACCTGAACACAATACTTAATAGATTGTTCACATTTCAGTGACTATTTAATGAAAAAGCATTGCTAATCTGTTTTTTAAGGGTATATCAGAAGACACAGGAGGCAAGTTTTAGAGTTTTTTGATCATAAATTCTTTATCTGTTTTGTATTTGAAATGAGGAGATTAAAGAATATCGGAATTATACCAAAATAAAAGATTTCCAGCAGAGTAGTGCAAGTATTTTTATTTTATGTATTATCTATGTGATTTCTCTACATTTGTTAAGTTTTTATCAGGTTAATATTATTAGAATCAGTAAAACTGACATATCTAAAAGCAAAATAAGATGAGAGACATAGAAGAAAGCTCAGAGTGGTTTGCTCAGGATCTCAAAGCAGTGCTGTTGATTTTTCTCACTTGATTTCCTTCACATTATTTATTTATATAACTCAAGAAAATAAAAGGTTAATTTGGGAGAAATCGGTACAAGCTTTAAAATCAATACACTGAGATGAAAAACTTAGCAGCAAGCATGTTGGATGGTTTACTTCTATTTGGAGTGGCTGTCAGGAATGAAATGAATTATTCTCCATTAAAAGCAACAGCTTTGGGGATAGAAATACACTGAGTCCAAAGTGGTTTGCTAAAATGTATGTTGGAAAAAGTGTATGTTGGGAAAATTAATAGAGCACCACACAAATTAGGTTGGAAAATAAGTAAGTTTTATAGGCTGCAACTATACTTTTCTTGAGGAATACCCCTCATCTCCTCATAAACTGAATATCCTCAGCTTATCCCTGCTCATCTTGCTACATTTTCAAGCCAAAACGGAAACAGAAAATATGAGAAAATACTGCCACTGCGGCTATCTGTAAATGTGTGATTGATGTACCTGCTTGCTCTGCTGGGAATTTTGCTCACAAACCTTTTAGGATGTGGCTCTACTCTATGAACCCAAGAGGTGGGAAATGCTAAGACTCTGGAAACTAGATAAAGACTCATCACTTTCTTCTGTATTTTCTGCTTGCTTTTTTTCCTCAGTATTTGGTGAAAACATCTTTGTGACAGGCAAAAATTATCTGTATCTACATTCCTTAAGCACCCAAACTTCCTTGGAACTTTTCTAGAAAATGTGTCAATTTTTATTCTAAATTGGGATCCTGCCCAGTCAGCAACCCATAGGCACTTAAAAAGATCATAGTTGCCCAAGGAAGTGATTTATCAACGTCAGCAGTGATGACTAATTCATTAATTGCATCAACATCATGATTCGAACTGAATGAAAATGTCTCACAGTACATATTTTTTGCTGATTCAGTATTTAATAATGTCTACATTTTTTTACCTGTGAAGAGTAATTCCAGATATTATATATTTCCAATATTCTGTTCTCTGTAGTGCTCCTGTATTTTTCTTACTCTTTTTTTTTCCCTGGTGGCCGAAGTGAACAGCATAT
>NW_010429753.1:36152-54293 GCF_000710305.1 Buceros rhinoceros silvestris | reverse complement strand
CTTTCCCTATCCTGGTCTGTTAACACAATATTCTATCATACATATCAGAAACAGTAGAAAGTACGGTGCTTTTTCAGTTAATTTTAGGGTGTGATTTATATCAGACAAATGAAGATTTCTACAGTAATGACATTTACATCTGATCCAACTGCCTTAGACTCACAGCAAACAGTTGAATCAACTGACACGTTTTATATATCTGTGGTTTCATCTTATGAGATGAAACGTACTTTAAAGTACTAATTTCTTTCCACTGACTACAAGTAGAGTCTCAGGTCACTATCTCAAGTATATGAATTTACTTTTGCCTGGAAAAATTTCACATTCTGTGCCTTTTGTTATTTGTATTTCTGATGTCATCTCAATAATTAAAATTTCTGCTTGGTTTATGCTTACTTTCCTTCTATTGGTATCAATAAATACATATATCAATAAAACTATATCAATAAACTATAATGACAACAAACACTAATTATTAGCATCAAGAAAATACTAAATTCTGTTATTTAACCATTCACAATGAGTTTTCAATGACTTGAGGTATTTTCCAGGAGGTTTATGATGTTTATATTGGGAGTTTCTTCTTCCTTTGTCTTGGGGTTTCTTTATACTTTTCCCTATTACAGTCTGCTTTTTTTTTTACTGGTTGCTGGTTGAATCCCATCTGGAAAATGATCTGGTTTCTGAAGTTTTGTGTTCTAGGTGTATCCCAAATTACTCCAACCTAAGAAGCGAGACACCTAGTTCTTAAGCATGTCTGAAGGGGATCAAGAAAGTAGGGAATTGGCATTTTATTATCCTATGTCACCTTTACATATATCTAGACAGCATAATGATTGCTCTGAGAACAGCACAAATAATGGTATTATGATTGTGCTATTTTAACACTTAGGTTGAAGTGAAAAACGTGAAATACAGCTGTTTATAGTAATCTACTGCTCAGAGCCTTCACTGGAGTAGGAGACATTGCCCACAGGTTCACTGAAACCTGAGAAGTTTCACGATTTTTGATGACCATGTCTAGTTATGAAGATATATATCATTTTCCGGGAGATCAAAGCTGTATTTTGCATAGAGGAAAAACAATGGACTCAAGTTTTCCTTTATGTGAGCATTCAGATCACTGAATTAATGGTTAAGAAACACAACTACTTCTGAAACAGAAGTTATGCTCTGAATGGAAAATGAATTTATTAGAAATATCATGTTACTGGGGTTCATGCTAATGCTTTAGTCAAATATCCATCACATCCTCTTGCATGTCTTCCTGTTTACCAGGTTCAAAAATTATTGTTTAAGTTTATTCTCAAGCACGTAACTATCACAGCAGAGAACCTAGAGACTTGACTCAAGGATATGAATTTCACTTTAGTAGGAACAGAGATGAATATGCATTCCCCAGCTGTAAACTGGGCTAATTGTATTTTCTTGCCCCGGAAAGCTGTGTAGGTAAAGCCTTTGTGAGGTTGAGAGAGACCCATGTACTGCTGTAGTGAAGACCAGCTGAGTACTTCAGGGTACTTTAGAATAAAGTTTTTATTACCCTGTCAATAAAGAACTTTCATGCAAAATTACAAATGCCGTGGTGGGCTGTCTAAGATATCGAGACTAGGCAGCCATGAACCGCCTTTTGAAGACAAGGGTTATCTTTGTATTGTCTGTGTGAGAAATAAGCACTATTTATTGCTAGTACTCATCCCTGTCCAACCTATGAATGGTGCTACTGAGGTCTGAAAGGAGTCATCTCTGGCTCTAGCTAAAATAGCTGTGCAAGTCAGTAACTTTGTGAAAGGGATTATTCAGGAAAACAAAACATGTAGAGTTGTATCCACCCTTACTGTGTCCAGAAGAACACTGAGTACAACTTGGGAAAATAATTTTGTCTGTACTAAGAATAGATCATTTTTTTGTTTCTGTTTGCCCTGTGGTAAATCATTGAACTTTCAGGGACCACACCAATAATAAAAAAAAGTGTTAGGTTGTTGGGGCTTTTTTGTTTAGTTTTGTTCTAGTTTTGTGCTTTTTCTTTGTTTGCTTGGGGAGAAGAGAGGTTTTTTGTTTTGTCTGTTCTGGAGAGAAACCGCACAGTATATAGCTCCTGATTCCCACACAGAGAATACCAGTATACTAGCAGTTCAAACACTGCAGAAAAGATGAGAATCCATCCAGAGACTGCCTTATGCTTCTAAAAATCACTGGATTAAAAGTCACAAAGTCAGTTAGGAGCACGGACAAGAACCCACACAAGTGGTCCCTGAGAGTTCGTTAATCTGTAGGCTTTGGATGCATATTTTCTCATCTGCATTCCTCTCTGCTTGAATGAATCATTTTTGGTTACCCAGTTGCCTCACTCCAAAACAGCTCAGACCACCTGAAATTAAAATCTCTTACGGCGATTTACCAAGCCGGAAAATAACAATAATGATTGTTACAAAGTTACCAAACCAAATTTAGATTGTTGGCATGATTTCACCTTTACCAAACATATAACTGCACTTTGTACTCAGGGTTACAGAGAGAAGGAGAAGGAGGAGCCCTACCCACTGAAATTTGGAAAATTATTTGGGAAATGCCTCAGAATTTGAGAAGGAGTTTTAGTCATGGTGTCATCTAATTAATTTCACATATCACACAGAAACTGATGAAATTGTTGCCATTATTCTACCATACTTCAGTATACCTTTACCCAACTACTATGTTAGGACTGAATTACAATGGAACCATACTCTATCCCATAAAACACAAAGTGTGAAAGGCCAGGACAAAGTCAGACTTCTCGAGACTAAATAATCATCCATTGAGATTGCTGGAACATCGTGAGTATTTGCTCTCAACTTGGGAAGGAAATTTTATCTGTAGCCTAGACTCTTTTTCATCCATCTCTCTAATACGAATGTGGATGGTATATATTTTACTAGATTAAATAATTTTGTCTCTGTGTTTATGCGTTTTGTGTTTGTGTCTATAAAGAATAACCTGCAGCAAGTCAGTGTGAATCTTGTCATTATCAAATCTGTAACTAAGTTGTTATTTTGATTGTAACATATTCTACTGAATCACCTTGTTAATTTTAAACTGGTCAGTGATAAAATCAACCCTTTGATCTACCAGTCACCATTAATAAATTTTAGATTGCTGCTTAATCACAACCATGTCAGTAGTCAGTATCATCTCCTGAGACAACAATCCATTAAGAATCATCAGTAGCATCTTGGTTGGGGCAGTAGCTAAAAATTCAGCTGAAGAGTTTTACTACTTTAGCACCAGGATAAAGTTGAGCACAGATTTTCAAGTTTTTAACCAAATAATTTAACAGCTAGGCTGATATGCAAAGCGGAGGAACAGCATATAATCAATGGATATTTTTATAAAGGAAATTATAAGAAAATTCTTCACAGTCAAAGAGCAGACTTAGCTTGCTATGTGTCTAAAAGTCAAGCAGATCCCTTTTTAACACTTCGATGATAATAAATATAGTTTTCCAGTACCCACTATTGGATCAAAAAACTTCGGCCACATGATTGTTTTGCCAAGTAGGTTTAT
Source organism: Buceros rhinoceros silvestris (assembly GCF_000710305.1). Classification (NCBI taxonomy): domain Eukaryota; kingdom Metazoa; phylum Chordata; class Aves; order Bucerotiformes; family Bucerotidae; genus Buceros; species Buceros rhinoceros. Next base: position 50,750 of record NW_010429753.1, on the reverse strand, counting down.
AAACCTTTGAAGAAATAACTTTTTTCTTTGTTGGCCTTATGCTGGATAAAATATCACCTCTCTGTACCACCCTGTTTTTATGCAGTTTCAGGTGTGACCTCCCAAATTAGAGCAAGCATAAACTTTGGTTAGAAGTATGGCATCAGCGTAAAATTCACATCTTCTGCTCTGATTACCAGGACGGAAATACAGTCCCATGCTCCAAGCTAATCTGCAGTGCTTTGTGATCCAGCAATAGATGCAGTATGTAATTATTATGAAGTATCATAACACAGATGACTGCAGAAACACACTTTCATCTATGTGCCTCTTTTAAATGCTATTCTCAGGTGTGGATTCAGGAACATATTTCCTCTGGCAGCTCAGAAAGTACAAAAGCCATGCATCCTGACACCATAGTTGACTGTCTTGTCAGATGAACTAAGGCTTGTGGGGCTATATTACAAATGGGATCACTGAAAAGGCATGTGTTGAGGTTAAAAAAATAATAAAATCCTCTTTACTATTGTTGTTGTTAGGCTCATTTTTAAAAAAAATCCAGAGAGCCCATTTACAATATTCTTTGCACACAGCTACATCAGAACAGATTGAGAAAACAGCACGCTGCTGTGTATGCTAAGAATAAACAATTGGGAGAGAGGAGAGAGCAGAAAGTTCTTAGGGCTTTTGCTGCTAGAGAAAAGCATCAATGAACACCACCCTTAGGCTCTTCATTCAGCTTTATGGATTTCACTTCCTAAGCTGGATGTCTAGCTTTCAGACTATCCGGCACTTAACATGGTATGTGTCCAAGACCCTTAACTTCTTTATTGTTTCTAACCTTTGTTCCCTGTATCTGTGACATAATTTTTAATGGTTGCTCTGCCTTGTGGTTGTGTTTAGCTGCCTTATGGTTAGCTGCCTGTGGTATATATGGAGAGAGAAGATTATATGGAAATATTTTAGATACTCATGATAACAAATTTCAGAAGTGTCTGAACTTGCTATATAATTTTACAGGAATGTGTATAAAAGAAGGTAGAATTCTGCCTTTGTTAAATTGTTCTGTAAATAAATCCCTTTTCAAAACAATTTTGGTTTAGGGTGGAACTGTTAATTCATTCCTCCACTATTATTATTCAAGACTAAAACTGAAAAATGTACAAACACGTGTTACTTCAGGTTTAAATGGGATATTTCTGGAGTTATTTTTTTTTGTAATTTGTTTAGGAATTCAATGTACTCCAACTCTGTATTAGTGATTGAGCAACTGCTTTTGTTTCAGACATTGACATGTTTTAGTAAACTGCATATTTTTTTTGTTGACAAAATTAGAATCTTAGGCAAGATAGATAATATGCTATTATTGCTATTGAGTATAATAAATTGGTGTGCTCATCATTTGTGTTAAGGTATAAGAAAGACACACATAATTTTTCAAAATGTCATCCATTTTGTTACAGCATACTGACTGAAATGACTCCTGAAATTTTGCAGGTGCTAGTTTCAGTCCCACTAAACATTGTCTTTATCTTTGTATGTTCTGCATAGTAAAGAAGGTTTAGTGCTAAGTATTGAGATCACCTCTTCATCACCAAGTCTAACCAATTGTATGACAATTTACAGTATTTTCATCAGAGAAGAAGAGATGGTGGGTTTGAACCTCTTCAGGAAAAGAGGGGCTCGAAGTTTTGTTAACTGCATCCTAAAGAGGCACACCAAGAACTGGAGAAGCAGAGTGCTGTGGCCACTATCACATTAAAAAGATAGGCATGGATAGCATTTAAAAAGTTATAAACTCTGCTTAGGGAATTAAAGACCTTTACCAAGGACAAGATCATTACTGTCACTTGAATAGACTGAGGCACCTACGTGCAAAAGGAAGTGGTTGTTAAGCATTTTCTGCTGGATAGCTCTAGCCAGCTTGCTCCCCTGAATGCCAAGTGTGTTGCAGTGCAACATGCACTCCCATTTCTGATGTACTTGTTTTACAAATTTCAATCCACATCTGCAATGTAACAGAAAGGGAGTCTTTAAAGGAATTATAATAGGCCCCAGATGGTAAGACAGAAGAGATGGCAATCTCTCCTGGCATCCGCAGGTTTCTAAATGAACTGTAGAAGGCTTTCCCCTTGTTCAGTGTTTTTAAGCTAATATACTTAGTGGTTTCAAGCAAATTAAAAATTATGTATTTTCTAATTGTTATTTTATTTTTGGTTTTAGTTATAGACTGGGTTGGAGTACATCACTACCTGAAGAGATGAAGTGTCTTATTCAGCTTTATTGCAAATTCACATTTAGAGTTTGAGAATTTGGTTAATTATTTTACTAAGTTATATGTATAAGGAAATATTTGCATGGAGACTTGGAGGGTCACTCAGGATAACCTCTTCCCACATTTCCTCCATAATTTTGAAGAATGAACATGCTCACATCTGAAAAGGAACTTGATAAATTATTCTTTAAATCTCTCAAAAGTCCCTTTAATATCATGCCTACCTAGTCCTGTAGGTAAAACAGAACCAGACAGATAGCAAGTTGTGATTATTACTCCCTTTTCATATTTTGTTCTCTTTTTATTAACTTACATAGTCCTGCCATTCCCTCTATTTGACCTCTACTCCTATTAGAAAAGACAAATGAACAAGAGAGTATTCAGCTACTGATCCTCTGCCAATCATGACTGTTTTCATTTGCTTGGAAGTTGTATCTTCATTCCCAACCCTCAACCTCTTTGTGCTTTTCAGCTCATAAACCATGCTGGGCAAGAGCCGTCTATTTATCTGTATTTGTACAGCATGCAGCACTATGCTCACTGGGGCCTTTGGGTGCTGCCATCCTGCAGTAATCATGTTCATTAGTAATAACAAAGACAAGCTATGTTTGAAAAATTGAAGTACTGTGCAAGTCAGACCTGGGCCTCTGAGCCATCCTTTCTGTGGAAGGTAGTTTTCACTTTAGACATTCAGAATAGTTTTTGAACTTTTGGATACTGTAGCAGCTCACTCCAGTGATTCACATTCTAATTTTCAACACCGTATTTTTTAAAACAGCAATTATTTAGAAAAAAGAAAAGCAACACTTAAGCATCACTTCTTCACTGGGGCTTCATATACTTTCCTTAAAAATCACCACTTTTCCCCTTTAACACTCAACTCAAAGATGTTTCAAAGGCATTTTGATACATGCTTAGATCAGCAGACTTAGTTGACAAAAATTTGGAGTACAATGCTCAGGTAGTTAAAGGGATGCAGAAGGCTGACTTGGCCTCAGTGACATCAAGGTGTGATGCTATTAGTGAATAAATTCTAAAGCAAAACAAATGGCACTGGCCTCAATAACCTCAACAGAAATTCATTTCAAAACAGAGACAAAAAGCAAAAGCAAAAGCAAAAGGAGAAAGGAAAAAGGAAAAGCAAAAGAAAAAAGGAAAAGAAAAAAGGTAAAGGAAAAGCAAAAGGAAAAAAAGGAAAAGGAAAAGGAAAAATGAGACGGAAAAGAAAAAAAGAAAAATCAGTTGGGTGAAGCTTAAAGATTGTTCAGGAGGTGGCCTACCAATCAATTTTGGCAGGAGAGAAATGTGTTAGGCAGGAGGCTAAGAGGAAGAACTGTTTTCATGCTAAAAACACTCTTAGAATATTCCTAGTTTTTGTTTCTGTTTCCCAGAGTTATTCAAGAATAGCATACAAGGCATTTGTACTTAAAAAAAACCAAACCAAAACAACAAACAAAAATCAACAAGCAGAGTACATGGTCAGCACACGTTTCCTACATTTGGGGGCACTACCCTCCTTGTTACCGTATTGAGTTCTCGTATACAGCAGTGCTCTACGCAACTGAATAATCCTGCACTTTGGCAAGATGTTCAGAAAAACCTCTGTTTTCCATCGATTTTCTGTGATTTCTGTGTCTGAGTAGCTCCTCTCAGTAGTGGGAAATGAATCTTCATATCAGTACTCTGTTACTAGACTAACTCATGCAGCATACTACATACTCATGTTAAATAGCACACTGGTTCATGATGCTGACAGATGAAGGATTGTGTTAATTCCATCAAAACAATAATAATTTTAAAATAGATTCAGTAATGGAAAATCCCTTGCTTCTGCTGGTTGTTTATAACAGCAGTTAACAATCTTCACTGTTAAAAATCTGTATTTGCTTATGGTTTTGAATTTGTCTGGACTCAGTTTCCAGCCCTTGATTTTTGTAACACCTTTCTCTGTTTCATTAGTAAAAGCTTTAGTGCTTCCTACCCATGAAAATACTTATTCACTGCAATAAGACCTGGCAGGGAAACTGTTGTCTTACCTCACAAAAGTCTTCATCATTCTGAAAAATTCAGGAGAAGAATTTCATTAAAGAGTCTGAAATGTAAACCAAAACCAAATACAACTTTGCTTCACAATGTAAGAAAAAATATTGAAATATTTGTGTAGATTTTGATTGCTGATTTTTTTCCTAAATTTTTTTTCTAAATCTTAAGCTCATTAAACAAAACTAATCAGGCTTTAGTTCTCCCAACCTTAACAGTTTTTCTCCATCTCCTGAAGTATATCTCTGGTTCTTTTGTTCATGGACTTGTTTAGTGAGAGCAAAGGCTTTCAGTTCTTTTGCTACTTATCTTAGAAGGGTTTCCATTTTAATTCAGTAGTGCTGCACATGGGCAAAAGGACCCAATTTTTAGATGCAATTTTCTCTTCAACACTTGAAAGAGTTAAAGTAAACTTTTCCTCATAGCATTAGTTTTGGAGGTGATGCTGAATGTCGTCTTTTGGTCTGCCTCTGTTCCCTTTCTTTTTCTTGTATTATTACATTCCCAAATTCTTTTTACAATTTCTCCTTAGCACCAAGAAATCCTTCCATTTTGTAACACATTTTTAAACTTACATTAGGAAATCACGATCAAACAGTACTGTTTTGATTGGGTTTTCCCAAGTAAGCCTTATGTGACCTATAGTAACAGTCTCCTTATCTTTTATATTAATTCCCCCACAGCCTTTTAGATCTGCTATCATCTTCAATTTGTATCAAAGACATCATACTTTCTTTTTTCTAAAAAAAAATTATTCTTCTTTTGCCTTAACCTGTTGACCAGCTGGCTTAAAACCTCTATAATATGCTTAAGCGATTCATGTTCCTTCAGCCAAATACTGATTTATATCAAAACGTCAGAATTCACCACAGGATTTTCAATGACTTCAACTAGTTTGCCATTTGCAGTAAAATTTTATTCATGTATATCAGAGAAAACAGAAAGGACAGCCTCTAGCTTCTCTGTTGTTATTGCAGTACTTTGTATAGCAGGTTTAACCATCTTCATCCTTTTAACATAGTTTTCTGTCATCTGAATCAGATTCTCACATCAGAACTTGCTCTTACATGAATCTTTATCGAGAGATTTCTTGTGTTTGAGAAAGAAGATGTGGAAAAGAGCGTGAGTCACCTATTTAGATTCTTTTGTTATTCTCCTCCTGGATTCAGAAATCAATTTACCTCCTATTGCCAAGTTTAACTGTAAATAACAATCTAATTCAACAACACCCTAATGTAAGTAGCAATCAAATATATTTACTAAAGCAAAGAGTAACAGAATTTACATGCTTAAGAACAAAATCTAGAGAAGATTATGAAGATGACTGAACCACCTAGGTGATGATAAGAAAACAACTACAGTTTTCCATATTTTCCTTAGGGTTTTCCTGTCTGTCAGGTCTATACCACATAGATACATACAGTTTCCCTTAACTGATGCAGCCGTACTAGTAAACTAACATTATTTGCATATTGCAGTATTATCTAAATCTTCCCCGTAAATGATTATTTACTTCTTTTTTTTTTAAATCAGAGGAATTTAGAAGCACATCAAACTATTCCTCCAGTCCCATATGTGAATTTTAATACAGTATATCTATTAAAAGTTCTCTACTCACACCAAACTGGATTTTTCCTGCACGCTACATGACTACGTAGGCATTTTACTGTACAACGGAGAACCACATTCCTGACTCTCTGAGAAAACTAGGTGAATAAATGACCCTTTAGCCTGTGTTTTGCTGGCATTAGGCTATTAAAAAGCTCAAATAAAAATTATCTCACACATAGATCTTAGGAGGGCGTAGTTGCAAGGAAGCCTCCATGAAAAAACTGGACAGCAGAAGTTAAAGAAAAATGACATCAAGACGACAATTGACTTTGACAACAAGGTGAATACAGCAGTGAGAAGAACTAATCAGCAGCATATCCACATGACAGTACAAGTGACACACCAAAGCTGCCAACCCAGATGCCTAAGAATTCTGCCAGGGAGCCAAAAGCATTTGCTGAAGAAAAAAAATCTTCACAGTTTGACATCTCTGCTGCAAAAGAAAAAGAGGATGAGAACTATAATGAGCTGTGAATGGTATATGGCCTGCCTGCAAAAAGGGCAATTTTTTTTTTCTTTTTTTATTTTCAAGTGATAGAAAAGACTGGTGGAAAAACACTGAAAAAAATTACACCCCCACACTCCCACCACTTGCCTTGGATAATACGTTAAACTACCTCAGTATTGTTTTTCTTTTTTTTCTTGTAGTCAGTCACCATGAATACAGGTATGTTTGGGGAAAGAAAGCATCATATACATATTAAGTGAAGTGTGTTACGTTGCATGTTTTTCTTTGTTTCACTCTAAATCATACTTAACCTGTCTTTATACAATAACTTCCATTATTCAATTTACTTCTTAAGGATACCAAACTATGAAACACACAAAGAAGTAAAAAGACTTCATCAGTATAAAACTTTAGAAGTGCTAAAGCTCATGTATCAATTCAAAAACTACTTTCTCTTACTGCTAACATAATGACCCCTCTTCAACCAAAAAGTCAATATGGTGTTCCTTTATTGTCAGAATAATTGGCTAGTCAGTGTAATTTCTTGTACATCTAGTCATATTATAGCAATTTAAAATGAAAACATACTTTTTTTCCACTGAGATTTAGAATAAATGGGTGATTTTAGGATAATCAAATGTCAATGGAATTATTTCAGTTCCATTCTGATTTATTGTAGCTGTTAAAGCAAAATGTATAGTGTAATAAAGCTATCTGCTTGGTATGCCCAAGAGCTATTTTTCAACGCTAAATAACAACCATATTAATGTTTTTCACCTGTAAAAATCAGAGGTTCAGATGAAATGTTTGAAATCTGAAAATAATCTTTTCAGTATAATAATGTTATCTCTTTTCTTTACAAATATTTTCAACTAATGGAAACATTTTTTTTATATTTTTTTTGCCTATGGAATTATTTCACTGATTACCACCTAGCTTTACAAGGAACGTATGAAATCAGGGTAAAAAAGCTGGGTCATAAACTTATGAAAAACTGGCGTCATGGTGGAAATAGGAAGCTGACCTTTTATAGCAGCACTAATGAGAATCACTCTTACAAATGCTGTAACCAAGGCTGTGAAAACAAATGTTCACAGGCAATACATGTCTTACAGTGTGTGTCAATGCCAGGCATTATTCAAAATCCTTAGTGTTCTGGGGGGTTGACTACGATTTTTAATACCTTCATATTAATTCTCTGTGAAATGCCAGTTAGTGGAGGGTTTGTACTCCGAATAAAAGAAAACTTGAGTGCTTTTCGTACAGGAAAATTGTGCAAAGTATTTTAGCTCTGGGATTCAATGAGACACACAGCTTGATATTTTAGAAGTTGTGCAAAAATGATCTCATCATGTTGAATGAACACTTCAAGGGACCCAGGAAGGAGTATTAATACATCCCTCTGTTCTCTGTAACAGAAAAATCAGTTGTTATTCTTCATGCTGCACAGTGATGATTGGTCTTGTTCTACTTCTTTTAAGTGATACTGTTACAGTGAAAACCAAAGAAGTTTCAACTGTTGCAAACCTTTTGCAAATAATGTAGCAAGCCTTGGAGAAACGATTGCGCGATGTGGTAGGGAAGATAGCACTGAAGGAGTGATGGCAAAGCAAACACAGCAGTGACACAAAACCGGGTGTAGTATAGCTCTTCCAGAAGTGTGGAAAGTAAGTAGGACCACAAACAGCAGAACCAGTAAAGTTTAGTTTCCTGTGGATTTGCATTTTAGTATGAGGATTCTCTGATGTCAAGTAAGATTTGAAAGCACATGAAAGTGTTTTTTTCAGCAGTGATATAACAGGAACTTTCTCTTTCAACCAAACACATTTAAAACATCCAAAAAATTTCAAGATTTTAATATCTGTTCAGACTATTAAAACAACCATAAGTAGATTAAAATGTTAGTGAGACAGTGTCTGAAAGATGCATAAAGCAGATTTTAATTCTGAGTAGGGGTTTAAAGATGTGCAGGTATCTAACACACTGTCATAATCAAGAGAGATCCATCTCAGTGGAATCCAGATAGTATTTCAGCTGACCCTCACGTACCCAGGGATTGATTTGCCCATGTGTAGGTGTCTAGTATCACTTGAAATCCTGCAGGCATGTTGTCTGGCCTTCCGTAGAACTTTAGAAGTGCACGAGTCTCTCACAGGCCTGTGTCATATCTGAGTGTCCTATGTGATATCTCAAGCAGTTTAGGGTAACTTAAAGGGCATTAAACAACACTGTGTGAGCAGCTGAACCAAGCACCTAGAGGCTACACAGCTGAATAAACTCCAGATTTGTCGACATGTTGACTAGGTCTCTTGTGCTGTTTTCTGCATTTCATCCTTCAGGGTCTACTGACACTTAAGATACCATAGAATACCCTGTCTAGCCTCCAGCTGTGAGCCTGGGATGGCACAGGTCTTCTGTTTTATCACACTGTTACATGTGTGCGTCTTTGATAAAGACAGGTATCTAAAATGGCACTGAATACTTATATCTAGGCAACTGCACTGAGACCCACTGACTGTAACAAGAGCCCAGATACCTATGCCATTATTTAGACACTTATATCTAGACATCTTAATTTGTGTATATAAATCTAAAATCTGAGTTCTCACCAGAAATACATATACCTGTAGATTTCATAGTGAGGGGAGACCCATTTTGGGGGGATTTCAAACAGGCTTCATCATATGGATTCTAAGAATTTCCTAACTTTATACTCGTAACAATTATATCACAAGAAAAATAAGCAAACAAAGAAAAAAAACCAGAAACAGACTAACAAGTTATTTCACTTACATATGATCTCTACTCTGTTATTGTCTAGTGCATACAGAATAGAGTATGGACATTGTTTATAGCTGCGCATTTCCAGGTAGGTATGTAATGTAATGCATGTGCATAGCAACACAGTTAAATAATTATAAAAATAATTAAGAGACCAAGATATTTTTACACTTTCTCTTACATACTTTTACAGAATTCTAACAACCTCACAGGGAAATTTTTATTATGAAGGTACACAAAATTTTTTGTCGATGACTAGGATCAATCTTCTGTTTTTTTTTTTTTTAAATTCATCCTACATCTGAAAGCATAAAATACCTGAACACTTCTTGACTGTGCTGGCCAGATTAGTCACACTTTTTGCCTGTAGGCCTTACAGAGAAAGTCAAGCAGGGTTTAAGTAATAAGAGATGTGACAAGCACCTATGAAGAACTATAATCGCAGCAAGAACTAGAATTCTACTGAGTTATATAAGGATGATATATCAAAAAATCTTTTCTGGGCAGAAAAGAAACATAGGAAGAAATAAAAATGTAGAAGGATATTGACACAGACCAAGGCACAAAAATGAATAGGTAGAGCAACACAAGCCAGTAAATGTAAGAAAATTTGTAAATGTGAAAAACTCACAGTATCACATTCATTGGATACTTGCCATCTCATAATGATTCATCATCGTCTTCACCAAAGCTGAAACATTTTCTATTTGTTACAAGTTTGATGGCAGAAAGTTAATCGAGCAACATCAGTAAATGTCCATGTTACTTTTAAAACCAGTCTGATTCTCATAGCTAAAGGTACAGAAGTCCAAAGGCATCTGTTGTTGATTAATACACACCATTCAAGTGTATTCCAGAAATCCTAATTTAAAAGGCAGCAGTGAGAATTACTCTTCTTGAGAAAATGATCTAGGCATTGATGGTGACACTAATGAGGCAAAACTTCAGAACAGTGCCTTTCAGTTCAGTGAAACAGAAAACTGAGAAAAAATCAAATCAAAAGAAGTCATATTAAAGTGCTCCCTTTATACGTTTCTTGAGTATTTTGTGTCACAATTTTGCATCTGTTTGTTAATGGAAATTAAGACAGTTTAAGATGTAGCTTTTTGTTTACCATCTCTCACCAGCATATAGGTGCTGCTCAGTAACTTTGCCTCTATCCTTTTAGTATAAGAATAGAAATAGCAAGGGAACAGACAATTTCTGTTTTGTCTAACTTTTATTCAAGTTTTTAATGATTTGTACTTCAGGAATTGAATAAATGTCTTACTGCACTGAATAGATCTACTGCTTTTCCTTTTCTGTAAAAACAGCACTCAAGCAATGTGCGTGTGAACAAATGTGAGAAGGTATACTGGTATAACTATGATAGAGCAGCTGGTATTGGGAAGATGTATTTAAGAATGACAGCATATTTTGGGGCATAAGTTAAGGAAGGGGAACACAGAAGTTTTAAATAATAATACTAAGACTTAAAGAGGAGGAATTTCAGGTATTACAAGACATCTGGTGACAGTTTATCCTGCCTCTGCTTCAAGCAGCTAACAAAAGTGCTTGAGAAAGAAACAAAGTAATCTTTGGTTCTTCGTGGACTTTTTTTTATTTCAAAATTACTTAGTTTGGTGCATACAGTGAGGCAGGATTCATACAGACTTCTCCATGCAATGAAACCAAGATAATATCGGAATCTTAAACACTTAGATTTTAGGAATAGTGCTGGGTGAAACTTCTACTGACAGTTTCCCTGAAAAAGGTAACAGTGGGTTAGAAAATGCACACTGGAATCTATTTAAATTCAATATGTATCTGAAATAAATGCTTGCTGAACACCAGTTCATGAAAAAAAAAGATGCTTGCATTTTTTTTGGTTTTATTTTTTTTTACTTTCCCTTATTGCAATATTCTTTACCCCTGCATGGAAAAAATCAAAATCCCATTCTCAAGATCTCTAAGATTATTTCTTGCTGCAATGAAGAGTAATGAGCAATACTTGTGTGTGTCAAATTACTCTCCGAAGCAATACTCTAGAAAAATAATGCAAATTATTTCTGATGACATGATTTGACAGTACTTTGTTGCAGTTTTGTGTTGCTTTCACTCTGATTCTCAATATTTTTGTTATAAAATATGGAATGTGGGGGGTTTTGTTTGTTTGTTTTCTTTTAAGGAGAAAACTGATTGTTATTGTACAGTGTCAAAGTGGATGTTTTGATATTTTCCATATATATTTTCAGGGGAAACCTGAGCTCTTTGGTTCTGACCTATTGTAAAGAAAAAAAGACCTGCTTAACCTTGAATACCTGTTAAATGGATGCATGACATATGCTGTGCACAGTCTGTATCTTCAGAAATAGGTTATTTTTGTAGGGAATAATTTTTACTCTGGGATCATAATGTTTCTGTGAATTTAAGTACTTTTCCTGAACTTTGTTCTGAGGGTACATCTAAACATCTGTGATGTAAGTTGAATTTTAGCTACTCTTGAAAAATACATGGTTTATTAGAACGCACATTTAACGTATAACTTCATTAATCTACTTAGAATGAGTTCTGAAAATCAGATCCACTGAAGAACTATATGTATTCAGATAAATCATGCTAAAAAAAGATCGTTATTTTCATCGCCAGCTCAACTGTAAGTCACTGATCTATGCAATTGATTGAATACATCTGCTGTAAATTATTTATATTTAAGTGAATAATCCCACTGTTTTGGAATATTACATCTATGGCTAAAAGCTTTTTTTAGAGGTGTTCTTGTTTTGGTTTTGGGGGTTTTTTTGCTTGCTTTGTTTTTTGTTTTTTGTTTTTTTGGTTTGGGTTTTTTTTTTCATTTTAATTAAAATAATTTAACATTTTGCTCTGAGGAAATGACCAAAACACAAAGAAAGACAATACCCACCATTAGCTCCAGTTTGTTAATCTGCATTTCATTGCTCAGGCAGAGCAGGCATTAAGAGGCAAACAAAACAAAAGATATCTAAACAGTCCTAATTCAGCAAAACCAGTATTAGTCCTATAATAATGTCATGAAAACACCACCTGCCTTTGGCATTCCAATGTTAAGCTATTCTACAGGATTTCTCATTCAAAACAAATTTTGTGACCCATCTGTTATTATTTAAAGAAAAGTCAGGACACAGAAATTTCATCAATGTATTTGTAACTTTGTCTAGTTTTTCTGATATTTTGTTTAGCTATATAACCTCTTATGTCGAGATTTTTTTAATCGTGGTTTAGACTTCTGTATTTTTTGATTGTAAAGAAGTCAATGCTCATTTTGGATGGACGAAGAATCCCAAATGTTTGGAGGTTTTAAATATCATCCTTTTCTAAGTTCATTTGACTGCAAAAAGAATCAAGTTGGCCTTTGGTAATTCTGATCAGCTGGTTTCCTGACCTTTCAGCATATACTGTTTGGAGTTACGATGAAGAAAGAAAAATTCAAACGTGTAATGAGAACTGGCATATTATGACATTTAATAACTGAATAGAGAACAATGTAAAAAGTTTGATGATAATTAAAGCCAAAGTTTTGTTCAACAACAACAGATTTTTAAGTCAATGCTAAAAAATCTTTGCAAAACATATTGCACATTAGACCAAGAATTTATATTAAAAAATGTCATATTTATAGCTTTGAAGAACATCACAGAATTAGAGGCGGAGTTTTGTGTTTGCCATTTCTGTTCTGGGAATACCTGCTCCTTTCTTAATTACAGACATTAAAGAAACAAACCACTTGCATTTCCCAGGCCAATAAACAAAAAAATTATTATTTATTTAAATGGCTTAATTAACTGTTATGTATCTGAAATAAGAAGGCGGAATAGATACTTTATAGGCAATGCACGTGTAAACATTAAAAATACACAGCATAATCCCAACATGTAGATATGCCTCTCTTTCTAGTTTTAGACAGGTTATTAGTAACTCTTCTCAGCCAGAAATTAATCAATGACTAGTTGCTTCAATGTTTAGAGAAAATGTACACAAAAGGGAATCAAATGCAGCTGAAAAGAATTTATGTGTTTTACCTGCATGAATATTCATGAGCATTAATTGTCTGTGTTCGGTGAATTCTTAAAGTTAGAAAATGTGTATGATGATACCTCAGATGAGTTGCTTTAAGGTGGGCCATAGGAATTTAAAGATTGCAAGACATTCTAGCCTAAAAATCTGTGAAGATTGCTCTGCTAATACAGTACTGTATGAGTGAAGCGTATTATCACTGTTAGTGTCAATATCAAAGTCAGTTTAGAAATGGAGGCTCCAGATAAACACACCTCAGTACCAAACACCGGAAAAGAGAAAGAAGTAAAACAAAGTAATCTTCACAATGATGGCTCTTCGCCCCTCCCTGACAAAGTACGACTGACATGGGGCTGTGCAATAATCTAACAGAGAGTTCAGTTAGTCCCACAGTATGAAGTGCCTGCTATGAAAAGTCACAGCATTGGTCATTTTTGGAAGACTGGATGATGAAATTGGTAGAACATCTCTAAAGATTTATGTTAAAAGAAACCAGAATTGAAGGTATGAACTGTAAGTACATACTCAAGGTATGCAAGAACCTTCTAAGAAGCTAGGACACGCTACATTAACTTAATCTTTCTATGATGACAGATGAGTAATTTCAGTTCAAATAAAAATGATTGCCTGCCATCTTTGGTTGTGTTTCAATAACAGGAGTCAGATATTACTGTTCTCTTTATTTTTACCCATCTGAATATTGTTATCACTAGTGTAGTAGTTGTTCCTGTAGTTAAGTGAAAATCAATTTTTATACCCTATAAAAATAAACAAAACAATACAAAAAGAATGCAAATTTCACATAGCTTTTCTGTCAAAAACTTGTCATCTTTGATTCTTGATACAGTTATTTCCAATATATTAAAGTTAGTGAGTACCATTGTAGTGGTTTGGATCCCCTATATATCTTATTATTAAAAAAAAGTGGTAAAAAAAAGGAAGTCTAGGGATAATATAGATGCTTGTAGGTTGTTTACCTGACATTTAGTTGGAATTCTCAATTGGAGGTGAATTTTCCAGGGCATCACACTGCCCTGACATGGGAAGAGAACAATATGAACTTTGCCCAGGATTGTTAGAGGCTTTCCTCAATGGAAATGGATAAGAAAGGTGTCAATACGAGATGCAACACCAGGAAAGAAAGAGAGGTCTGAGAGAAAGGAGAGCTATAGCATACTGAAGTTACCACGCTTTTTAGAAGGCTGCACTACTCCACTCTTTAATGTTACAGCTATCAAGGTTTCTCTTTAGTTACTCACATTTAAAGGATGAATCTTATGAAGTTTCTAAAGATAAAAATACTTTTGGCGTAATTTCCTAATGTGCTGACACCACAGTTGCTTCTGAAATCAGTGCAGGTGTTGGGTGTTGAAGACCTTTGAAAATCAGACCACTTATTTTTAATTAAAAGACTGAGGAAGGAACGTAGGGA
>NW_010429753.1:25409-36050 GCF_000710305.1 Buceros rhinoceros silvestris | reverse complement strand
AGGGAAAGAAGACATGTATAACTGTCTAGGTAGCTGGAGTTCTCTGACCTCTCCTTCTTACCTTTCTTATAATTGTTGTGCTGTTACCTTGTGCTCTCTCCTTATCTGTTTCTTGTATCCACTCAGTTTTACAATTTTACTCTTACTTTATAGCTTTTTGAGACAAGGGATATATTTTACATTCAGAACACGGCACAAACAGGCTTTGATATCTTGCTAAATATTCTCAGACTTTCCGTAATATCAATTAATAGAAATAATAACCAGATAAAGTCTTCACTTTGAGATCTGAAGCATTTTCTACAGGTATTGAGCAAAACAAAGAAGAATATTATCTCCACGGATTAAAAAGGATATCTTTGGCAGGGATATGGATATAATATTCTTATATACACACTTGATAAAGTAGGGCATTCTCTGCCAAAATTTGGGGAGCAATCATCATTAATGCTAGTTTTATGTGTTTCAGTGTCAATTCTGGACAATACATAAAATAGACTGACATCTCGTGGCCCTTGCATTACAACAGTTTAATTATAAGACTTGGTAAAAATTGCTCTTTCTAGAATGGGCTCTTTAAAAGTGGTGATCTTTATAGATATGATTCTACACTTTCCCTGCGTTTGTACACATTTATTAAATACACAGCTTTATATACATATACACACTTGTTTTCTGAAAAAAATGTTGGATGTAATTTTCAAATATTACTGGTTGCCTCTTGACTCAATTGCATTTATTTTAGATTCTGAGATAGATATGACAATCCTGGAACTATTTTTATGCAATTTACCTGGCATTTCCAAGTCAGAGGTGAAATATCTTGTAGACAGAAGCATTGTATTGTGAAATCCTTCCCTCATCTTCCTTAACCTGCATTTTTAATTTTAGGTATTTGGTTTGCACCTTTCTCATTATGTATCTAAAATTCACCCACTATATATAGGACCTTTGATCCTACTGCATTTTTTTTTCTCTTTGTGAAGTTAGTAGTAACTGTTGTGTTGACAAGTATATCTGACACTACATTATAATTTATAAAATACCTAATGAAGTAAAGTAGCTGTACACACTCCCAAAGTCTTTCCAAGTAAAACGGAATAAAAGGCCTGAAGTTATGTAATTACAGTCAACAGATAATTTGAAAGTCATGAAAAATTGAGAAGACAGAGAAATAATAAAAAAAAAAGTTGGAGAAAAAAAAAAAAGGAGTTGAAAGCAGCCTAAGAAAAGCCTGAGGCACCTGAAGACAGCCATTACAGATGCAAGACAAGGAATATACTAAAGATAGGTAATGTCAAGTGGGAACTATACTGAGCCAGAGTTAAATCATGGCTGCTTTCCTCCTAACAGCAAAATACTACTGTAGACAGGTTTAAACTTTTTTTCTGCCGATGGTTGTCTTTGGCAGGGATGTAAGATTCTTACATACACACTTGATAAAGTAGGGTATTCTCTGCCAAAATTTGGGGAGCAACCATCATTAATGCTAAACGATTCTTGTAGGAAATGAGAAGAAAAAGATAGGGTGAAGGGAAAGTGAGGTATTTCTTACATCTTGAATTATCAGCACAGAGATTTAAAGCATGTCAGTCAGCCTAAACGTTCTTTGTAAATTAAGAATTTATGGATGAAAGAGGAAGAAAAATAATTGTGTTTCATAATTGTTAATCATACTCTTACTATGTCTCTTCATCCCAAACTCAGCTTAGAAGAAACTACTGGCACAAGGAACAACTTACAGATGGATCAGCAGTGACACACATACAGTTGAGCCTATCTGGTATATAGCCGTTTGATTTTAAGTTTTTCACACAGCCAGATTTTCAAGTGAGAGCTGATGCAGACAGAAAGAGAGTCAGGTTTGTCTGTAGGCGGTAGCTGTAATGTTTCTTCCCAATAAGAAGCTAAGCACTTAAGCCAAGGTTACAGCTTGTAGTCTGCTTGTAACCGAGTTACTATCTGATTGACTTCTGTTATCCACAACTGGAAGCTTTTAGGGAAAAGACTAGGTTGCCTTAAAATTAATGTTCGCGTATGGTACTGTTAGGTGTGCATGTTTTTTTAAATTTTTTTGTCACTTAACAAATACGTATCTTTTTCAGTTCATTCAATTACGTAAGAGGAAGGGGAGGAGATACAGCTCATTTTTACTGGCTGTAATTTATTATGTATTTTGTTACCTCACCATACATTTCAGAACTTTGGAATTAGAATCATTGTAACAGCAACACAGGTATTAGGATGAGGCATCAATCTTGTATCTGCATGGTGACTTTGTTGTGCATAGAGCTCTTAACATTGCTGCCAACACTCCTTGTGTAGCTAATTCTTAATCTTTAAATGAAATCTATAATTCTTCCACTTTAACCAACCAAATCTCTTTCACTCCATTCTGTGCAGTAATAGAAATTTCTTCTGTGATTTCAAAAGAACATACGTTTAACTGAGAACTCAGAGATTCCATTTGGCTTCTTGCTTACATATTGTTCCTCGGTTTCATTTAAGACTCTACTGTTTCTTCTTTCCTATTAGACAAAATACAGTACTTATTTGTAAGCTGTTCTACCGTGGCTCTGTGAAAGCCTCCTTGATATACAAAACTGCTAACTGAGCTATAGAAGTAATGACTGGTGGATCTTGTCCTATAAATGCCCTATGTCTTAATTTCATTGATAGGATTTTTGAATGCTACAGCCATGAGTACTGAAGGAGAAAGAAAGAGTGATCATAACAGCACTAATAACAGAAATAAACAAAAATACGTTAACAATGTATAATTAATATTTTGGGATCCATCTATATAAAAAAAGCAATGTGATATACATAAAAAATAGTATTTTTTCTATTTTTTCACAAATTTATTCAATTACTGTGAATAACCATATTTGCATAGATGAGAAAACAAATTAATTCACAATATGGAACTAGAAGAGTATAACAATATTCATAATAGGCAGAAATCTTAGAGTCTATATTTCTCTACTATTTTTCCTACTTCTCAACTGATTAGTTTTGACCTCAGAAGTCATACCCTGATTGTTTTTCTCAAAATAGATAGCTAAATATCTTAAAAAAAATAGATATTAGTACTTCTTAGTTACATGAACATGAACCTGACATAATTTCAATTACACCAACTATTTTTCTCCCTCTTCAGACTCTTTCACATCACAATAGGACTTAGAAGGAGAGAATTTAGCTTAAACTTCGATGTTTCATGACTTGGATTTATTATTGCCTCTAACGTTAAGCATTTTATTAAAATACCTCAGTTAGAAGCCCAGTTACTGTGCATGTAGTCAAGGCAGAGAGAAAGATGTGGGTTACTTCTTAGGAGACGAGTAATATTCAAGAGAACTTCTTTTTCTCTGTTGATTCCAGGGTAACTGTAGGTGGTCTCCTCAGATTAGGTATTTATGTCTGTCTCCAAGGTAAAATGACAGAAACACTAAAAAGCCACTAAACTGAGACATTATTTTTAGAGCTCATGGCCTAAAGACGTAGGTGGAAAGAGAAAGAAGCAGGCAGATATCCAAGTTTTTAGGGCTATTAATCTATGTGTTTCTTGGAATGGACCATTCTATGTTGCCACATCAGATCTATAAAACACAAATACACACACAAAAAACCCCAAAACAAAAACCACCAAATAAATGAGAAGTTATTTATGTATTATATTCACAGGAAAGCCAGCTCTTCTTTGTTGATTTAATTCTTGTTTGCTTTGACAAGGCCAGTAAAGATGGCATTGACTGTGTTAAATCTACGAAAGAATAAACCTGCTGTTGTTCCAGCAGCAGAATATAATTCAGAATGTAGTTTCTGCATATAAAGAATGTGCTTACTTTTTAAAAAGTATCTGTAGTGAATCTTACTGCTTAAACAATTCTAGGTTGCTGTAGCCAGCCTACTGTTGATAGTGCTTAACTAAAGCCAAAAAGAGAACTCCCTTATTGATACTGTTTGTCGAAATATTAATTTAAATTTCAGCTGTTAAAAATAATAAGTTCTTTAATAAAGTAACCCTGTTCTCTATCAATGTTCTGCCCAAACTGGAATATGTAGATATAAGCAAAAATTACAATAAAGATTAAAATAAAATAAAAAATGGACTTAATATTTGAAATTTCAGAGTTTCTATGTTTTAAATAGTATTGTTTAAAATGATATTTCTTTTGAGTATATTTTTCCTTCCTATGCCAAACATTTATTTGCACAAATCTGTTCCTAGACTCAAAAAAACCCCCAAAAACCAACCAAGAAAAACCCCCAAGCAAACACAAGTGTGACAAAAAGGCTTAAAATGTTAAACTGTGTTGTGCTCAGCTTGGATGATGGAACCAGTGGGCACTAAGTGCTTGGCAGGGAGATGCTATGCCATTCCCTGTGTGTATGGTGATAATCAAAGCATTGTATGGAGTGAATGCCACTTCACTTCTATGAGCTTTTTATGTGACGTGGCATATCAAATCTGCCAAGCAGAGGACCATCTGGAAAGAGGTCATCAGAATGGATTCTGACAACCTCTGACAGACAAGAGTGAAGACAAAGAACAGAATGGGGGAAAAAAAACCATCCTAAAAAAGCCTTGGCCTTATATCAATAGAGATTATGTAAAACAAATCCGGTTTCATTCTGTATACTGAGTAATGCGTTACTTAATAACAGGCACAGATTTATAACAGTGAATTTAAAAATTCATTTTAAAATCTACTCCCTTATGGAAAAGCTGAAGCTGTTTTTTGCTTTCTTTTTCCTTTCAGTTGTAACAGCACAAATCTTTCTGGGCATAACAGAAGTGTTATCCTTTTTTCCTCTTCTTTTTCTCCACCTCGGGAATAAAAATGGTTTTTTAAAAGCTTCATAGCTGAATGTTCAATGCACATTGTAGAATCACTCACAGACAGACTTTTGATAAGTGTTCTGAAGCCATTAGGCTACTGTAGTTCAACTGAGAAGATATTACAGAATCATATAACACTGAAAAAGTAAACTTGTGCTCTAAATGTCATCCAGCTATTAAAATACCACATCTCCCAATAGCTTGACCAAAATGAAGGCCTATGAAAAGTGGTTATTTTCACTTGATTTTTGGGTTCTTAAGGCAAGTTTATCATTTATAGAGACATTTTTCTCAGGAGTGGATTAGAGATCAAAAATCTTGATGCCAGAATTGAAGGGTTAAAATACCCTTTCAGTTGTGTAAGTCTTTGAGGACTGAAAACACGCTCTGCTCTTTGTATGCCTGAGAAACATACATAAACCCTCACTGAAGACATCCACAGTCTGAAAACATGAACAAAACAAACCACAGAGTGGTCTAATGATACACCACAATTCTCCAAATAAATCAATTTAAGAACACATTTATACCAGCTCTGTGTTGAACTGAAATCACTCAGGTGGACGTGATTACGGTTCCACTCTTTGGATTCAGTCTTGGGGACTATTATAAGTTTCATTCTCTCTCTTTTGTTTTGTTGGTTCGGGGTTTGTTTTGTTTTTTGTTTTGTTTTTGTTTTCTTCCTACTTATTTTTTGAGCAGTGCTTTAAGGAACTGTTTATGAGCTCTAGGGAGGTTTGAGTGCGTTAGAAGGTAGACCTAGAGTGGAAATATTGTTGTATAGTGGCAAGAGACAAGTAAAGATTGCTGATTAGCCTAGGAATGGATGAAAATGGCTATTTTTAATTCTCTAAAGTTGGTTATTGCAGAGGGGAAAATAGCTACATGCATTTCTTTTTTCTTTTCATTTCCTCTTATAAAATAGCTGATAGATTAAAAGGAAAATGATACCCCTAGGAAATCCAAGGCCTCCTTTTTCCTAATGCAGTTTAGGTTGTTCTTGAAGCTGTTGGTGTTAGTGTGATTTATGTGGATGTACTAGAACGGAAAAGTAGTGAGAGTGTAAGAGTTATGTCATATGTGGGTAACTCCAGGAGCGATTTCCCTTATCTAAGAACACACTGGGTGTATTTTATTATTTTCCTTTTTATACTTTGTTGGATATTGTAACTAATGATCTAAATTTTTTAATACAGTGACTAAACTCATTCATTGATAATGATGACTAAGAACAGGAGGGAGTAGGAATTTGTGCTTCTGTCCTTTTATGCAGCCAAACTGTAAAGACCAAATGTCAGAATAATTATCGAAAAAACTGAGGTGAAAATTCCAGCGGAAATAACTTCTTCAGGCATTTCCCTCAAGTATCCAGAAGAAGTAGGAAAAGTTTAGAGCATGCACCAGTACTGGGTTGCTCCTTTGGAAGAGTAAGACAGGAACTTCACTACACAGACAGAGCAGAACACATTGAAATGAAATGAGATCTTTAGAACTCGGTGGTAGGATTCTAACATCAGCAAACATCGTTCCCAAATGGTTAACAGATCTCTTCCTTTCTTTGTCCCTTTAAAACAACCCAGTCCAAAAGATCTGTTAGAGAAGTTAATTAGGACTTGAAAGATAGACTGAAATTTCCTTTCTGGTTTAATTAATAAACTATCGTTCAGTCCAGGATGATCCAAGTAATCTCTAAAGGGCCATTTACTACTTTGTTGATGAGTTTCTCTTTCTAAAATACATTCTTGATAAAGATTTAATTGCTATATTTCCATAAAGGGGCAAGAGTTAGTAAATAGATCTTTCCCGAACAGGGATCAAGGGGAAAGGAGGTGAAATCTAGAGTGGAGTTGTTTTATTTTTACACATGCCATCCTCCTCTATAGAATTGAAGATTAATGGATTATATGGTGCTATTTTCTACTTCAAAATACAGAAATACAGAATTTAATCTTTCTGTTGTCATGACACTGACCATATTGAATGCAATTTTGGCATATGTGGTGAAGAAAATGGTTTTCAGAATATTAGTGCCATGGTCCCTAAAGAGCAAATAACATGGAGGAGGCAAGAAAAAGGACAAAGCGGCTTTGACAGGAGGAGGTGGAGTTACACATTGGAAATCAAGCAAGGGACTCTTCAAATTATGGGTTGTAGTGAAAGAGAAGTCAGTGAACGTATTTTAAAAGTATGCTGACATGATTTATATAGGAAGAGTTCTCCCAGTGCATAAAGGTAATATACAATGGATTTAAAGACAGGAGGAGACTGGTTCATCTGCAGTATATATGGAGCCCCATAAGAGCCTAAACAGATCAACGCAGGGCAGAGAAAAAGGAAGAGTGAACTCTCATACAAACTGTGTGTGCAAAGAGTTAGGAGAGAGAGAGGAAAAACTGGATTTGGACCAACTAGCTGAAAGACTCAACAGCACAGAGAGGGTGGAGTACTGTTAAGAATAGCAGAAATTTACTAATGAAGGAAGTACTGAAGAGAAGTATGATATTTATTTGGGTCTGTATTACTTTTAAGTTGGCCAAGAGACCTGAGAAAGGAAATGTGTGAAAAATACGGGCTTTGGTCAAAACTAATGCAATGAATAGAATAAAAGTAATGTAATGAATCAAAAAGTTGAAGGGAAGAGGGTGAAAAAGGAGAACAAGGTGAGAAGAAAACAGTGCTTAATGAGTGCTCTAATGTCTGATTTGTGAAGTGCTGTATGTATCTGTGTAGTTTCTTCTGCACATACATAGAAAATAAGTTTATGAATGGGGCCGGTTCCACGCAGGCTGCACCTCACCTAAAAAATCCACCGCGCAGGCTTGAAGGGTGCACTCATAGCTTGCAGTGAGTGTGGGAAAAACCCTTCCCAATCTTCGTTCACGAAGCCAAGGCATGATGATGAAGTTTATGAATAAGACCCAATGGCTTTATTTAAAATGCAGGAAAAACATGGAATCCATCTTATTAAAATCAGTCCAGTGCTAAGCTTTTGCTGGTATAGCTTGTTAATCTATCTGCCAATATAATAAAAAAAGAAGTTATAGAAGAACTGATTAGCTTGCTCCCTTTCTGCAGAGCTTCTTTATGCAAATATCTCTGGAATATTGTACTCCGCCCTAGCAACAAACTTTTAAACTTCTATAGGGAGCAAAACTTGTTTAGGGAGTATGAGGTGATGCTAGATTTGAACCACATAAAAGTGAAAGAAAAGTAATTTTTCATTCTCCACATCACTCAAGCTAAAACAGCAAAAGACAAATTGCTAGTGCAAACTTTGTGAAAGGAAGCTTCACATGTTTTGGCACTAATCCAATAGTGTAACTTGAAATCTCCATTTTGAATTGCTTCTATTCCCTGAAACATTTCCTTGACTGGCTATTAAAGGGCAAACAGTGTCCTTAATTCAACTGGATGCTTATACTGATAATGGTATTATGGTTTTGTGTTCTTCATTATATGGCAATTTAATGTAAAAGTATTTTAATAATAGATACAATTTGTCTTCAATAAAGCAAGAGACCACTGCAGGCAGATTGGGAGGAACTCTCATGTACAGTGCTACTGTATCTTTTAAACTTTTAACTTAATTATGAGGTTTTGGTGAATCATCCTTGAATGTAGTCTAAAACACGACTCATTAAAAACATATTTTGATCCCCTCATTTATCAGAATGCGTAAAATTATTGTCTTCAATGCTCATGTGAATAATGTATTCACTGTTCAAATCTAATGCTCAAGATTAAAAGATATAAAAAACAGATGAAGCTTTCCTTCTCACATAAAAAATGTGTATGTGTGTAGGAAGGAAGGGGAAGGTGGACAGATTCTGACAAAAGTTAGTAACAAAAGTTGCTGCAGCCTGAAATTGAAGCAACTAAACTTTTGGTGACTTCTGTGGAGGTTTTATGTTCTGTCTTGCCTAGCAAGTCATAAAAAAATAATATCTAGCTACTCAAGCCAGCTGCCACATTTATGAGAAAGGACTTATGCTACAAAACTACAGATGGGAAGGTATAGATATACCTATTTCACAGGAGCAGACAGTAAATATTCATTCACAGCTGGCAGTCAACTCCAATTACCTGCAAAAAAGTTCACTTCAGCCAGTTATTTGGGTGGGGGAAAAAAAACCCAAACAAAAATCAACACTACAGAGAAACAGTATATGATATTGAAGTAAAATTAAAAGGGAGAAGACAAAAGTATAGTTCATTATGCCCCACTCAGATGTTCTCCTGAAAGGTGTTTGGTGAGTTAATTGACTGATATTTGGTTTACATTATACATGCTAATTAAGCAAATTCAATTACTGCACATACAGTTGTGTAGATATTCAGTTATAAATACAATAAGCGAGTTTGGAATCCATACAGGCATAACAAAAATAAATAGGAAATTGATCCAGTATTTCATCTCCTAGGACAATGAATTTAATTTTGAGTAATTATTAATTAACTGTTAACACAGCGTTGCAAAATATAATGCCATACCTACAATAAATGCTAAAAGTTATCATGATGGTTAAAAATCATACATTCATCAGCACTAGAGGCCACTTAAACAGCAGTTAAGTGCGAAAAGCTGTCAAAGATTTATAAATTTTTGTATATCGTATTAACATGCAAATGGAAAATGAGGAGAATTTTGTATGTTAGGTAGCCTGTTAGGCTGAGTAGAGTGTTCCTTGAACTGTTACCTACTTTGTGTTCTGTACACTGCTGAGTGCAAAGTGCACTCCTGCTACCGTTTCATTTTATCTTAAGACGTTACGGACTGAATTTCAGAAGTTAAAACCAGAGCCAGACACCTTGATTTGCCTCAGTGACTTGACCCAAATATAAAAGGGGATTTAGATGTTGCCATTCCAGCTTTCACCTAAGCTATTCATTAGGTCTCCAGGAGTGGTAACAGAGCTTAGAGCCCTCAGCGGGTGCCTGACTTTCCTCTGGACTGAATCAGTTCTCAACAACTGTTGCAAGCTGTGTGTTGGGATACTGGAAAACAAATCCAGAAACAGTGAAAAAGGTGAAGGCATCTAAAACTCTCTCTCCAGCGCAGGTGCAGGGACAATCTGGTGCGTGTGAAACTGGGTTTGGTCTGGCATATTTTAAATATACTTTGGCATTTGTATAAAAAGTAACAGACATATAGAATCACAGAATCCTCTGGTTGGAAGAGACGTTTAAGTTCAAGTCCAACCGTTCACCCTGCACTGCCAGGGTCCCTAAACCACATCCCTCAGCACCACATCCACATGTCTCTTAAACACCTCAAGGGATGGGGACTCCACCACCTCCCTGGGCAGCCTGTTCCAATGCTTAATGACTCTCTGCATAAAGAAATTTTTCCTGATATCCAACCTAAATTTCTCCTGACGCACTTGAGGCTATTCCCTCTCGTCCTGTCATTCTTAACATGGGAGAAGAGACCAACACCCACCTCCCCACAATCTCCTTTCAGGTAGTTGTAGAGAGCAATAAGGTCTCCCCTGAGCCTCCTCTTCTCCGGACTAAACAACTCCAGTTCTCTCAGCTGCTCTTCATAAGTTCCCTAAACTCTCCACTAGTTTTGTTGACCTTCTCTGAACCTAAGTAAGTAGTCCATGAGTAGTCCAGGAGAACCAGAAATAAGTACAAAATCCGCTAGTTACATAGCATATCTTATAACAAAGCTATCACTGAAAGCTGTATCTTCTATCATCTCCCAGACAGCCATAATGTCAGGTGTGATACTGCAGGAATTAACCCTACAGCCTGGAGCACCAGGTCCTGACCCAAAAGTATCCTGGAAAAAC
>NW_010429753.1:12076-25183 GCF_000710305.1 Buceros rhinoceros silvestris | reverse complement strand
CTGATACAAGCCAGGATGCCATTGGCCTTCTTGGCCACCTGGGCACACTGCTGGTTCATATTCAATTGTCTGTTGACCAACATCCCCAGGTCCTTCTCTTCTGGGCAGCTTTCCAGCCACTCCTCCCTAAGCCTATAACATCGCAGGGGGTTGTTGTGGCCCAAGTGCAGGACATAGCACTTGGTCTTGTTGAATTTCATACAATTGGCCTCAGCCCATTGATCCAGCCTGTCCAGATCCCTCTGCAGAGCCTCCTGACCCTCAGGCAGATCAACACTACCTCCCAATTTGGTGTCATCTGTGAACTCACTGAGGGTGCGCTCAATCCCCTCATCCAGATCATTGATAAAAATGTTAAAGAGAACAAGCCCCAACACTGAGCCCTGAGTGCATAGACATACATACGTATATATGCATGTTTATTAATGCAAATGCTTCTTGACTAGAGGTCTTAATTCTCACTCCAGGGGAGTTTAAACACAAGCTCCTATTTTCAGGACAGCAGCATAAAACCATTCTGAGGCCTAGTGTTGGAACGGGAAGGGACACTGCCCTCCTAAAGCAGGTGCAATTTTGTGTTGAGACAGTGTATTGGGTTTAGGTGGCAAGGTTTTGGTAGTGAGGAGGGTACAGGGGTTGCTTCTGTGAAAAGATGCCAGCAGCTCCCCTCAAGTCAGATATGACCAGTGACAGCTAGCTCAAAGTCAGACCTGCCAGTGGCCAAGGCTGAGCCCTCAACAGTGGTAGTGCCTCTGTGATAACGTATTTAAGAAGGGGGTAAAGTTGCTGTGCAACTGCAGCCAAAAGAGAAGTGAGAATACGTGAGAGAAACAACTCTGAAGAGACCAAGGTCATTAAAGATGGAGAGTGAGGAGGTGCTCCAGAGTCTGGAGCAGAAATTTCCCTTCAGCCTGTGGGGAAGACAATGGTGAGGCCTGTTGCCTTCCTGAAGCCCATGGAGCTTAATTGTGGAGCAGATCCATCTGCACCCATGGAGGACCCTACACCACAACGGGTGGATATGCCCTGAAAGAGGCTGTGACCCTGTGGGAAGCCCATGCTGGAACAGGCTCCTGACAGGACCTGTGGCCTGTGGAGAGCAGCCCATGCTGGAACAGGTTTTCTACCAGGACCCATTATCCCATAGTGGATCCACATTGGAGCAGTCCATTTCTGAAGGACTGTACTTAATGGAAAGGACCCATGCTGGAGCTGTTCATAGAGAACTGTGGAGTGTGTGAAGCAGGGGAAGAATTTGAGGAAGAAGGAGCAGCAGAAATAACATGCCCTGAACTGATCACAACCCCCATTTCCCCATCCCCCTGTGCCACTCAAGGGCAGGAGATAGAGAAATTGAGAGTGTAGTTGAGCCTGGAAAGAAGGGAGGGGTGGGAGGAAGGTGTTTTAAGATTTGGTTTTATTTCTCATCATCCTATTCTGTTTAACTGGTAATAAATTAAATAAATTTTCCAAAGTCAAGTCTGTTTTGCCCAGGACAGTAATTGCTGAGTGAACTTGTCCTTATTTCAACCCATGAGATTTTCATCATATTGTCTCTTCCCCTGTCCAGCTGAGGAGGGTAAGCGATAGAGCAACTTTTGGGCACCTGGCAGCCAGCCGTGGTCAACCTGTCACAGACTGAAAAAGGAAATTTGGTAAAGAAATCTAAAAGTCACGGTATCTAATTAAAAGTGGTATTTTTGGTCTATGCTAAAGACTTCTTTTATATATTTTAAGTTAGTCAAATATTAAATAAAAATAAATAGAATCCATAATATGGGCACAAAAAAGTGCTTATACAACAAAATTGGACTGCTCTTTGCTCTGGCTTGTTCTCCTGTTACAGAATCACACAATCATAGAATTGCTTTGGTTGGAAGAGACATTTAAGATCATCAAGCCTGTGGTGACTGCCAAGTCACCACTAAACCATGTAACTAAGCACCACATCTATATGTCTTTTAAATACCTCCAGGGGTAGTGACTCCACCAGTTCCTTGGAAAGCCTGTTCCAGTGCTTGACAACACTTTCAGGGATGAAAGTTTTTCTTATCTGATCTAAACCTCACCTGACACAACTTGAGGTCTTTTCTTCTCATCCTATCATATGTTACTTGGGAGAAGAGACCAGCCCCCACCTCACTACAACCTCCTTTCAGGTTGTTGTAGAGTGTAATAAGGTCTCCCCTAAGCCTCCTTTTCTCCAGGTTGAACAACTCTTGTTCCCTCAGCTGTTCCTCATAGGACTTGTGTTCTAGACCTTTCACCAGCTTCTTTGCCCTTCTCTGGACACGTTCCAGCACCTCAATGTCCTTCTTGGAGCGAGGAGTCCAGAACTGACCGCAGTATTTGAGGTGCAGCCTCGCTAGTGCTGAGTACAGGGGGACAATCCCTTCCCTGATCCTGCTGGCCACACTATTTCTGATACGTGCCAGGATGTTGTTGGCCTTCTTGGCCACCTGGGCACACTGCTGGCTCCTACTCAGCTGGCTGTCAACTAGCACCCTCAGGTCCTTTTCCGCTGGGCAGCTTTCCAGCCACACTTCCCCAAGCCTGTAGCATTTCACGGGGTTCTTGTGATCCAAGTGTAAGACCTGACAAAACCTGTTTCAGAAATCGCTTCTTCTCACAAGACAGGAAGATCTATACCATAAAGATATCTGTCCCTAGTTTTGAGTAAAATGGACTGTGACTCTCATTTTCTGCTGAACTCGCTGTTGTCAATATATGTTAGCTTCACTCAGAACATGCCTATTCAATGGGGTCCATGAGGGAACTTAGCACTAACAATGCCTGAACCATGAACCACAAACAGAAGATAGCCACATCAAATTTTTTGTGCGGTAGGTTTTTTGCTGCTGCACATCTTTGACTCCTAACAAGAATGCTTCTTAGGAATATCTGACCTGCTTAGCACCATGGGAGCCTCTAGATAGCTGTATTCTGCCCAGGAATCTCAGCTGCTGAGTTTGCATCTTAGTTTTTGCATTTGTCTCTTCCCCAGAAAGTCCTAATAGAGTGGTGGCAACTTTATGCAGAATTCCACGCTGGGTGAAGGAGGAATTCTTACTACACCCCAAGGAGTTTCAAGATGCATTAGATTCTCAAGTCCATAATAAATTACTATCCACAGCCATAAGCAGACACCCCTCTGTCCCTCAGGTCCTCCTAAGGTTACACATTTCCATTCCATTTCCAGTCCTTTTATTTATTATTAAGCATTAAAACATTTGTTTGCAGCGGTTCTAAATATGTAGAAAAGGGCTACATTCCCTGGGTCAATTATTAATATCAAATTGCTCACTCAGTTCTTTGTGATATCTGACTGAACAATTGTCAGTAACAGCTTTGTTACTGTCTAAGTTTCTGATATTGTCTAAGTTTCAGTGAGTAATGGCTCTAACTTCGCTTTGTACATCTTCTGAGTGGAGAAAGGGGTTAGAGAACTGTGCATGGTATACAAGATATCCAGCTGGGTGATTTATCTTTCTGCGTGATCTATTACCACCTCTTCTGCAAATAAAGAGTTTAGCTTGTCTTTTTGTGGATTCCAGAATGCAGGCATTTGATAGCTGCGAGGACTGCCTTCATTTAGCTGTTTGAAATCTGGAGCCGTGAATTTATTTAGACTCACACAGAAGTCCACAAAGATCTGACTGTTTTTTGGAGTGATTAGTGTGGATTTGCCTCAAACTACTCAGGATGAGAAAGATGTGGGTGCATATTTACTTCCCTCTGTCTCTGCCTCTGTGAAGAACAGGATTTTTTTCCCTTTTCCCCTGGTGCATCATACCTCTGCTTGGTGTATCTAATTGATTTTTCTATTTCAGAGAACTGGAGCTTTGCCAGTCTTCAAGAGTCTGCCTGAAGCTTTTTATAGACCTCTCTTTACTGCTCCCTTTGCTTTCTTTATGAATCTTTTCTAATTGATAGATTTTCTGTATTTAAGTAATTTCTCATTTAATTTTTGTCTTTTTTAAGCAGGAGATGAAAGGAACTTCTTTCAGGTTGCTGCTTTGGTAGGCTTTCCAAGATAGGAGGGTGGATCCCTATTCTTTCTTAGAGTGACAGATAAAGACTACATCAAGGGCCTGCTCTGCACATGTCACAGGTAAGTCACAGGTAATTAAAGAGGGGCTGAACATGTATTAATGTGTGACAGAAACAACTGAAAATACATCTAAAGCAGTTTATAGCAGTGTTACTGGGAGGGGATTACAGGTTTTTGCACAAAACCTGGCTTATGCCCTCAGGGAGAGCTAGATGGCTTTGAAGACTTGGTGAGATGCACATGAGAAAGGCTGTTGAGGTTAGTAAGGGTGGAAAGAAAGTGGTTCTTGGTGTTTTCCTGTTTTTCCTGCTGAGGTTTTTAGAAGGGCCATGTTCCAACAAGTAAAATGTCTCTCTTCCTAGGACCACTGCATGTTTTGATCACTACACAGTGAGAAAATGAAGGGGAAAAAATGGAAAAAAAACCCTCACAAACGAATTTTCTTTTCCTCTCAGGTATTTCAAACTAAAACATGAGTTTAGGTGCATCCATGTTCATCCAGGATTTTCAACAGCTTCATAATCTTAGGTTAATTTGTACTCCGGTTTTAATGAGTGTAATAAAACCAACTTAATTTGAGGTCACAGAAGGTGTGAGGGAAACTTTTCTCCAGTTAAATTGCATTATATCTTTATTTGACCTAGTCCGCAAGTTCAGTACTGATAAGTGAAAACTAAAACTGGCATTTTAAAAAAATGGCATTTTAAGCCTTGTACTCATGCTTAAT
The DNA here is from genome assembly GCF_000710305.1 of Buceros rhinoceros silvestris. NCBI lineage: Eukaryota > Metazoa > Chordata > Aves > Bucerotiformes > Bucerotidae > Buceros > Buceros rhinoceros. The sequence goes on along the minus strand of NW_010429753.1, from coordinate 20,405 downwards.
AATGGGAGTTTAGAGAAATTACACTGTACTAGTTGGATTATTTTTATCTAAAGTAGATCAGGAAGATGTAAATATGAAGCTAAAATATGTGCATAAAACCTATTTAGCATACAACATGATTTGACAGGTTATTGGAAATTAAATGAAGGTATTACCTGGCTAGAAATCAATATTATAGAAAGCTGCAAAAATGAGGGGCTTTTGTCTTGTTTACAGTAAGGTTGTAGTTCCATGTGCTGATAAGCTCATTTTGAAATTTATTCATTCGTGGAACCAAGCTATTTGATCAAAGCACTGACGCAAAAGCAAAATGGACAAAAATTATCTGCTTGGTCAAAACTGATCTAAAATATGTGAAGAGGGTGACTTGTTCAACACCCTTTTTATTATGTGCTTATCCCAATTCATAACTTAAACTTTCCCTGGTATGCTGCAGGCTTTTTGCATAACTTCAATGTCTTTCGTCTAAAATCTAGTCCTCTGATGTCATCAAGGTATTGCTGCCTGCATTTGTGAGAACATATCCCCTCTGTCCATTCACTCACTTCAGTTTAATTCTATTTCCTCAGCTGTCTCGACCCCTATTGCTTCAGAGCTCAATGGCCAGATCGATATATCTCTATAGCCTAAAGACTTAATACTACTTTTGATTTACCAGTATGAACAGCCAGAATCATCCAGAACAGAAATTGCCCACTTAATGGTATAATTCCAGTTTGACTCAAGTATTAGATCTTCTCAGGTGCTGGAAGAAAACCTCTTTAAAGAGAACAACTTCTTAGAGTTTGAAGAATGGGATAATATATTATACCATCTCTATACCCTGTTACTAGAATACAGATCTGATAAATTCAGACTACGAGAATGTTGTGCCTCTGTTGCAAGAGGAATAACATTCCCTGTTGGTATGCAAACCACCGACTCTCCAGCCTGAGCCAGAAACCAATTGAGGAATTATTACCAGGAAGGAAACAAAAATCATTTTAGGAAAAAAAAACACTTTAAAATAAATTCATGGATGATATTTATTCTGTAATTCATTCAGTGAAACAAAACAACCAGAAATATTTGATGAAAGATATAAGCCATTTAAAAAAAAGCCATTAAAAAGAAAAATCTTAATACTGAAGTTCATATAAGATATGAGCTAAATCTTGTTTATCCAACAGATGTTAGTTGGGAGGGAGCAAAAACTCTTAACCTCTGCAGGTGGAAACCTCAATATGAACTTCTGTCTAGTTCCAGAAGGAACAGTCCAGGAGGACTGTGTTGTTCTTGGAGCTCCAGGCTTCTGGATGTCTGAGCTCCAGGGTCTCTGGAGCCCCAGAGACTTTCTTGGCCAGGGTTCAGAGAAAACAGAGCTAACTTTCAGCAAGAAGTTGGACTCCCAATGTCCAAAAAGCCTTCCAAGGCTCAGCGACTATGATTTCAGAGCAGAATCTTACCTGGGCTCTCCTTTGTCTTGGAAAACAAAATATTTGAAAAATTGTAACAGTCTGCTAGTGATATCCCTACTTTACTGCACTGCAGATGTCTTAAAAGAATGCCTACAATCTGAGCAAGTTACTTGCAAGAAAGTAGATGTAACTTTGTAGGTGGCTCCATTTACAAATATTTTCATGTACACAAAATAGATTTTGTTATTTAGATAAGCATCCATTATAATTTACAAAACTAAAATGGCCCTCAAAATCTCTTATTGTGTCAATAAATTTAGTCAAACATAAGGCTTTACATAAATACGGAAATAATAGAAATAAAATAGTGACATGTAAGTGAAAGTCTGACTTTCTCTTTATGTCATTTGACAGTCAAACTTAGGATAAATACAGAATCGGGCTTCTGGCTGGATATCAAGAGATATCCGTTCCCCATTCCCACATCTACAAGATAGCTGTGGTCACCGTAACTACTTATCAATAATAACACAATCTGAGCAGGATTCAATAAGAAAGAAAACATTATTTTATCATAGTTATCTCAATTTTTAGATAAAACTTTTTTCACACTGTCTTAGCCACAGAAAATAATTCAGGTTGACTGAGGTTATCTGTCACAGAGAATATTAAGGGATAAATTCTGGACGTATTCTAGGGCTCTATTTTACTTAACTGACTTTATCTGCATTACAGTGGTAGAAAAATAGTCATATCTGTTTTGAAAAACATTGAGAAATAGCAAAACAGAGGATAGAAAATTATTAATGCAAAAAGAAGTTTGCACTTATAAGCATTATTATAGAGAGAAAACAGAAATTGAAAAATTATCATTTATTAAGATATCAGGTGTGATTTATAACTCCCAGGATATGTAATATTAAACAACAAAATTTTGTTCATAAAAGAAAAAATGAGCAACCACATGTGGTATAAACTGGATTTATATGTTTGAAAGAGATATTTTTTACCATCCTGTACTGCAGAGAGAAGAGAATTAAGAACACCACACTCAGACACCTTTACAATTAAAATATATATTAAAAATATGATTAACTATAGGTCCATTTGGAAAGAACTTTTAAAAAATGAACAAGGCTTAATTGTCTTCAGTGTCTCATGGAAATCAATGCAGTAAGAGAGCAGAAGAACCAAAGCTGCATGGGTAACAAAACCAGCATGTGGTCTCAAGTCATTACAAACCCCATTGAGATCCCCCTTGGTGGTATTGCTAAATCTAAAAGTGCATGGAATATACGGAATAATTCACTGTTGGTTGATTATCGATTTATAGGATCAGTTTCTTTCTGAAAACCTTTTAAAAATGATGAATTTATTTGGATAATGGTAAACATCTGAATCCAAAGTTATTTCACTCAAAAAACCCCTAGGGACAGGGCTAAAGAGAGGATGAGGCATTTAAGGAAACAATTCTTGAAACAGAGAAACAATGTTCCTGGTTTTAACTGATATTAGTCTATTAAAATCAATTGCGATTTTCTGATTTGGATATGGGACAGAATAGGCATTGGACTAACATCAGATTGAGCTGTATTTATGTAGATATAAACCATAAGAAAATTAATGGAATCATACAACATGTTTCTAAAAATATTCAGACCAGTTTAAACCTTTTCTCTTTCATGCTAACTGAATGAATGAGAAAATATTCCTCTGAGAGATGGAAGCTGGATATTTGTAATGCTGTTTCACAATGTATCATTTACAGTCTTGACCCTGTGATATTGATTAGTTTTTGTCTTTTTTATTCCACGAATAATATGCCTGGACCTGACACCACCTTTCGTATATAGTGGATTTTTAAAATAAAATAGGTTTCATTTTCTGACTTTAGGGTTAGAAAGAGCTCAAATACATGAGTTTTATACTTTCTATGAAATAAAAAGGAAGTGTAATAGAAATTTAAGAGTTTGTTGGGAAGATTTATATATTGTGCCTGTGTTGGTGAATTATACGGTGCTTTTTCAGATTTTGTGGGATTATCTTTATTTTAATGTTGTATAGAAGATAATATGTCAGCACATCTGAAGAAACGTACTGGAAATTGCATCAGACTTTATTTTGGAAAAATAAAAACAATGTAAATCCATCTCAATTTTATTTAGAGTTCTTCTCCCAGGCAGAAGTTAACTTTCCCTAAGGATGTAATTTTTTTTTTCCCTTCTTTGTTAGTTCTGATACACAAAGATATGGCTGGCTTGTTTGTATGAACTGAAGGAAACACACTGAATTGCAGTTCAGCCAAACAGAAAGGCATAACCTAAGAAAAAGAATGCAGAACATGACTGTACTTACAGATTTACTAGGGAGTGATAGAATCTGAAAAGGACTTAGCAATCTTTGAAGCCAGCTAGCTAAACATGTACTCCTTATTCAGTATTACCGCCAAGACCAGTCCTTTAATCCCTACAGAAGCTGTTAGTTGCAGTAAGAAATTAAAATTACTTCCATACTTCTGTAAGTATGATCAGTTTCTCTCCAGGTCTAGTGCCCATCATGTGTGTAGTATGTTGGTAAGTTGGAGCAGGTTCAGGTATAGCCATCACATCACTGAGAAATTAGAAAATAAGCAATCTGATAAAAGGTCTGAAGGACATTAACATAATTTATAAAAGAGAAAATACGTTGATCATCCTATTGGTGGGTTTTATTTGCCAGAAACCTCCTATAAGGACGGTTTCCCAGATGTACATGCAGCAGTACAGGCTGGTACAGCGAATTGTCCTGAAAATATATATTTTGAAGGAAAATATATATATATTGAAGGAATATCTCAGTAAGATAGGGAGCCATCTAGATTTCAGAAAACTCTCTGCAGCTGCCTCTGGTCCTTAGAAAGAAACCTAGCTGCCTGCCAGGTGCTTCTTTTAGATTCTTGGACTTCATGCGAGCTAGAAACTCTCCGCTTCTTGCTGTGACTCCCTCTCTAACGACCTCTCAGAAACAGCGGTGCAGTCTGGAAGCATTTCCCTGCTAAGCAGGGCACGGGGCACACCCTGTCATCCCCCCAATTGTTCGTGGTGTTAAAGAAGTGACACAATAGTCAGCTGAGAAGTCAAACAGGCCATCACACCAAGACTGAAGATTTGTGACTAGGAAGTAGGTAATCTCAGACTGAAAATGCAGTTATACTTTAAACAATGAGTATAGCAGACCAGTAAAATAGCAGGCCATAGAATACTCTTCATATTTCTAAATTTCAAAATCGAGGTTTGGGACTCTTTCATATAATTTTAAAAAATTAATAATTTAATGTTCTTTGACCTGTATTATGAGGAACTGTAAAGTTACATAATTTAAATATCAAACTATTTAAAATATCAAAGATTATGATGGATTAGTAGTTTATACTTTTTGAAGTTCAGTTATTGTCTTCAGTGCTTGTGAATTGCAGCAAAATCTTAAAATTCCCACTGTCAATACTTTCTGTAACAATTTACACAAATTCATTCTGAAGGCTATAGACTACTGTGCTTATTAATATTCTAATGCTTACTCTGAAATGGTAAGATGTAGCTAGAAACCAGTACAGAACTCATCCCATAGACCTCACTGTATGCCACATCACATCATTGTATACTTTCTACATATATCAATGAATTCGCTCAATATGTTCAAGTACTTGCCAAAATATTTGAGTATTTGGGAAGGCAGCTAAAAAATGCAGCAATAAATGAATCTTGGGTTAAACTGCAGTATCTTATGAAGGGAAGAGACATAAAAAAGGTTTAAATTGTTTGAGAGTCAACTTGTATATTATACCACAGACAAAATTGTTCCCATGCAGCCTTGTAACTCTATGTTATTACTTTTTGATGGACGTGAGAACATAATTGCCATAGTTTTTCCGTATTACACAACCATGTAAACCTCTGTAGTTGACATACATTTCTAATTAAAACCTCTTCCCTAAAATAGCTAATGTTTCATAACATATTTGAGTCCATCCAAGACAGAACCATATGCATTTTCTTAGATGAAGCAGACTTCCTGATTACTCAAAGAATGTGGGGTTTTTTTTTCTCTATTTGAACATAATTTTCTCTAATTGTTGAGCATTACTTTGCTGTTTAGGTAACAAAAATCACAGAACAATGATCCACAAAGTTTAAGCAAGTTTTGTGATGATAAAATTTGGGTGTATTTTTTTTTCAAGGGTTAATTACTTTGCAAGCAGCGAACCCCCAATTTCTTATTTACTGAAAAATTCACTTTGCAGGAGTGCAAATGTTTTGTGGTCTTTCTAATCATAAGACAAAAGTGTTGTCCTAATAGGGCCACTTTAAATAAACTCCTTGTTAGTGAGGGGTCTGGTCAATATCTGCTAGCCAGGTAGTGAAAGGAAAAGAGAAATAAGCAATGGGGTAAAACTGTATTTTTATTTTAGTATTCCTGATGCAACTTCGAGCAAATGTAAAAAAACAACAACAACAACAAAAAAAACCCCACACCCAAAAAACCCCAAACCAAACCGACATGAATATCATTAACAACTCTATGGATTTTTTAATAAAGTATCTTAATAATAAATTGTTATTTTGAAAACAATTTTTTTTTGCCCCAAAATCTGTGCTATCAGAATTCCTCTTTTCAATTTCTTTATTTTCAATATATTTTTGTGCTCTTACTTAAAAATATTATTGAAATGCTTGAAAATTTTATATTTAGCCAAACATGACGTTCGCTAACACCACTAGCATATTGACTAGTGCAAAAAGTTCATTTAGAGAAAAAGAAAGTAAAAAAAAAGCCTGATTCAAAATCTGTCATATCAGTAACTTTGGATATAATCATTTATCACAGAAAGTGGTGTTTTTTTTTTTTTTTTTTAGGTGATGCAACACAATTGGGGTAGATCTTTCTTACTTTGCAGCTATGGGTATTATGAACAAAATATACAACAATTTTTCTGTTATATACCAGCCTCCGAAGAGGTACGCTTTGTTTTCTTGCTAGTGCTCACTATCTCCTAGGAGATGGATCACAGTGTCAATGAGTATGCAAAACTAAAAATCAAGACAGAAATTATTAACTGTGGAAACTTGTTGTGATATTTGGCACCCAACTCCCTTCCGTTGGAAGGTCACTTATACACTCTCTCTGATACAGAATATGCAAAATGGCCGCTTTATTGAGCAACACAGAGGGCTATATAATTCTACTAAGCCTCGCCCATCATGGGTGGTTACTGCATTCCTGTAACGTAAGCACGTAATCTTCCGACCGCCCACACTGCCACCCAGTGTACCACAACAGTGTACCGCAACAATTAACTGTCTGAGGCTGTTCTTAATGTCTACCTTGCCCTCAAGCAAAGCACAGAATCTGAATTATAAGAGCAAGAACATACACCTGGAAAGAAATGAAAAATTAATCGAACCATCTGTTTTGCAGGTAACTAGATGAAATAGTACCAGGATATCAGGAAATTCAAGTCGAAGAAACAAAACAAAACAAAACAAAACACTTCATAAAATAAAAGCAATTAATAAGTAAGGAGAGTATTTACCAAGTCACAAATAGCACCATGGCTTCAATAAATAGCACCATGAAGCAGTACCACTGACACAGCAGGACTCTGGAGACTTCAGCACTCTTCAGGTGTTGTAGGTCTGTTCCACAGCATCAGAGAACTGCACTCATATCTCCTGCAACTGTGGCCCTCCTATACACCCTCATTTCCCTTGGGCTGCAAAATTCTCAGAATGGTTTGTTGAGAACCACAGGCCCTGGAGGGAACTTGCAGGGTAGCCAAGTCATTGAGACCAATCAAAGAGACCAAGGCCTAGCATCCTAAGAAAGCTGCCAGGGAAATGTTAAGGAAAGCAGGATAGGTTTGTTTACAGGTTTTACTTCTACGAAAGTTAGTGGACTCTAGAGCATTCTCTCAACGCGTTTGACAAAACTGTATTTTCCAGTGAAAAATTGCTCAATTTGGGGAACTCTTGGTTAGGATTATTTGGGTTGGTTTTCAAGAAAAACAAACACTTTAAATATTAGTTGGTCCACTCACTTTTTGATATATTTTGAAGTGCCTAAAGAATAAAAAGAAGCAGTTGTCAAATATAATGATACATTATTATTATGGTTTTGAGAAAGTTTATACAAAGGTACATGATTTTTCTCCTTTTTGCATTGAAGAAATTTTCCACTCAGTAGTAGTCCTCCTGCAGAATATTTTGTAAAACATGGTGGTTTCCCCCTCATGTTAATGTTGTGCCCTCTTTTTCTCTCTCACGCATACATATAAACAAAGCCACATGCACATACATGCACATGCACACTCCTGCTCACTCTTCCAGAGGCTTTAATGACAACCAACCTTGTTCCAAAAGCCACCATTTTATAAGAATGATACATTTTCTTCTCTCTCAAAACACTAACTGACTAAAAAAGGGCCTGCTTCAATATATCTGTAATTACACTGCCTTGCAGTTCTGCCCACTTGCCTATTTTGCAAAAGGGGAGGGTGATGAGAAATCAGGAAGGATGAGTGGGTGTCAGGGGTTGGTTTCTATTTGGAGCAAACTATTTGGAAAACTGCAGAGTTCTTTTATCTTTCAGTGATATAACAGAGTCTGACATGCCTAGCAGTAGGCAGGAGCAGCTGTCAGTAGTAGTAAAATTTATTAGTATCTCTTTTTGTATAAGAGTACAGACAGACTAACGTGGGAGCAAAGGGGAAATCTGCCAAGTCATTGGCTTGCACCTCAGGCTCAGACTGCTGATAACCCACTGTGGATTGTACACAGCATTAAATATGTATTGATTAATTCCACGGCACAGTCCACTGACTCCACTGTCAGTGATGACAATGGCTGAAGCATTGCTCCCTCTTTTAGAGGAAAGAGCGTTCCATGCCCAACACACTG
>NW_010429753.1:5500-11940 GCF_000710305.1 Buceros rhinoceros silvestris | reverse complement strand
AAAGAGTGTCCCATGCCCAACACACTGACTCCCAGTAGCCTCACCAGGAATAGCTAGAGTTGTCTACAAAAAGAGTGGCCTGGAAAAAGATGTTTTGTGTGCATATTGTAAAGCAAAACCAAATTGACAATGACCAAAAAAAAGGTGTGATGAATAAAGTGATTTAACAAAAAACCATAAATAATTATTACCTAATAGTGAGAAAATCAATTTGTTTGAAGACATTATGCTGCTCTTGTGTAAGACCTAGAGTATCACCCAGAAAGAAAAAAAAAAGGGGGTGAAATAAACTGTTCATGCTTAATAGATGAATATCAGGAAATGGCAGTAAACAAAAAAGACCTGCTTTTTTAGTTCTTACTACTGCTTTGGGAAGTATCAGAAGGAAGGTGACTCAAGAGCTCTCCTCAGAGTGCGCTTGCATAACACAACCCATAGGGATCAACCAACATACACTTGTGGTAGCTACAAAATACTGTTAAAAAAAGATGATATTTAACATCATTATTAAAAACCCAACATTTCCTTATGTTAGTTTCTGTAATATGTAAGTTATCCTCGTGGCTGGGGTTTTTGGGGCAGTTTTTGAGGGAATTTTCATTGGTTGTTTTTTCCTGTAGTTGTTCATGAAGAAAAAGTAACTATAGTAACTCCATGGTAACAACTGGTGAGTACCTCAATGTGTTATACTGAGGGACAATCAAAATACAAAAGACCAAGCTATTTTAAGGAGTTTGTGCCTCCAAGTATCATGAACATGACTGCAGACAAGAGCTGCTTCAGTACTTCAGGTTCATTACCTCAGAGAGTTTATTGTGAGCCTTTTAAAAGTCTTTGCCGTGCCACAGAGAAACAGAAACTGGATTAACAACTGCCTCAACTTGATAATGAAGCCAAGGAACAATTCCTAATTAAATCTATTGTTAATAGATACTGTGGTATTAATGTTGGAGAAAAAGGCATCAGTGATTTAGGGGGAGGTTTAAGTGGTAATGATTTTGTTCAGAATCTCCATGGTCCTACAAAGAGAATGAAGTCTTATGCCGAAGTATTTTTGTAGAATTCTCTCCTTTTAATCTTCTCAGCTGGTAGAAAACATCCATCTTTAATAAGAACTGCATGAATCATAATTTTTTGCAGCTAAGATCTGGAAAAAAATGCATTTCAATGAAATGTATGCAAAGATTTTGCTGATCCTAGTAGATGAGTAGAATCAACTTGCACTTGCTGGGCTTTCAGAAATAGGTATCTACATTAACGTTCCTGCACTGGACTCTGTCTTATCCCAACAATAGAAAAAACAAGTTACTATTTAGTAATCTTGTAAATTAAATACCTGAAGAAATCTGATTAAAATTTAATTGGAATATTTGATTTGGTTTTCAAATTAAAAAAAAAGTAAGCAATTTTAAAGGCTCTTTTTATGTTAACTGGTTCATATTTAGCAACTCAACTCCATAGTCACGTAGACCTTGGAGATCTTATTTTATTTTCCTGAGAACATATTACTCAATAACTAATAATTGCAGTTTCTTGCAACTTCCTTTGAAGTAGTTTGTACTGGTGACCATTCAGTAGAGTGTTTGCTGCTTAAACTTTGATAAGTCTATTATCTCAGTTCCTGTATGGCTTGAGTTACATTATTTTCAGATTAATGTTAATTGATTTGTTGTACTGGGAATGCTGCACAACTTTCTTCTTACACTACATGTGGGAAGAAAGAACTTACTGTATGTGAAAAAAACCTGTCAAGTGGTCCCTGTCGGTGTGGAGGCGAGGTCTCCTGAAACATTTAATGGCGGTGTGGTCTCCCAATTAACAGATTACAGACTATCCCATGGAAATGCTAAATAATCTGAAATGCATACTCTTAAAGACATGTAACTTTATTCTCTGTATGTACCATATTCAGTAGTGACAGCTTTCAAAGGCATCTCGCAGCCTGTGGAGTGTTACTACCTAGGAGAAGACGGAACACCACTGGCAGATTGAACAAGACTGGATCACAGTCACAAAATCATGGAATTATTTTGGTGGGAAAAGACCTTAAAGTACATTGAGTTCAACTGTTAACCCAGCAGTGCCAGGTCACCGCTAAATCATGTCTAAGCACCACATCTACACATCTTTTAAACGCCTCCAGGGATGGTGACTCCACCACTTCCTTGGGAAGCCTGTTCCAATGATTGACAACCCTTTTGGTGACGAAGTTTTTCCTAATATCTAATCTAAACACCCCCTGATGCAACTTGAGGACATTTCCTCTCATCCTATCACTTGTAACTTGGGAGAAGAGACTGACCCCCACATTGCTACAACCTCCTTTCAGGTAGTTGTAGAGAGCAATAAGGTCTTCCCCGAGCTTCCTTTTCTCCAGGCTAAACAATCCCAGTTCCTTCAGCCACATCTCACAGGACTTGTGCTCTAGACCCTTCACCAGCTTCTTTGCCCTCCTCTGGACACAATTCAATGCTTCAATGACCTTCTTGTAGTGAGGGACCCAGAACTAAACTGGGGGTTCAAGGTGTGGCCTTACCAGTGCCGAGTACAGGGGAACAATCCCTTCCCTGCTCCTGCTGGCCACACTATTGCTGATACAAGCCAGGATGCTGTTGGCCTTCTTGGCAACCTGGGCACACTGCTGGCTCACATTCAGCCAGCTATTGACCAACACTCCTAGGTCTTTTTTCACCAAGCAGCTTTCCAGACACTCTTCCCCAAGTCTACAGCGTTGCAGGGGGTTGTTGTGACCCAAGTGCAGGACCCGGTACTTGGCCTTATTGAACCTCATATCATTGGCATTGGATCATCAATCCAGTCTTGTCCAGATCGCTGTGTAGAGCCTCCCTAGGCAGATCAACACACCCACCTAACTTGGTGTCATCTACAAACTACTGGGGGTGAACTCAATGCCCTCAACCAGATTACTGAAGAGAAGAGGCCACAACAACTGAGCCCTGGGGAACACCACTATGACTGGCCAACAACTGGATTGAGCTCCACCACTTCACCATTCACCACTGGTCTTTGGGTTCAGCCATCCTGCCAGTTTTTTACTCAGCAAAGAGTACGCCCTTCCAAGCCATGAACAGCCAGTTTCTCCAGGACAATGCTGTGGGGAAAATGTCAAAACCTTTACTAGAGTGTAGATAGACAACATCCACAGCCCTTCCCTCATCCACTAAGCAGGTCACCTTATCATAGAAGGAGATCTTAGGCAAGCAGGACCTGCCGTTCATAAGCCCATGCTGACTGGGCCTCATCACCTGATTCTCTCATATGTGCCACGTGATGATACTCAGGATGACCTGCTCCATAACATTTCCTGTCACTGAGGTCAGACTGATAGGCCTGTAGTTCCCTGGAACCTCCTTCCACCCTTTCTTGCAAATTGGAGTCACATTTACTAACCTCCAGTTGACTGGTGCCTCCCCTGTTAGCCAGGACTGCTGATAAATGATGGAAAGTGTGTTGCTGAGCACTTCTGCCAGCTACCTTAGTACCCTTGGACAGACTCCATCCGGCCCCATAGATTTGTTCATGTGTAAGCTGTGCAACTTACACACTGACCATCACTGACCATTTCCTCTTGGATTACAGGGGCGTCATTCCGCTCCCCATCTCTGTCTTCCAGCTCAAGGTGCTGAGCACTCAGAGAACAACTGGTCTTATACTGAAGACAGAGGCAAAAGAGACATTCAGTACCTCAGCCTTTTTCCTCATCTTTGGTTATTATGTTTACCTTCTGCATCCCACAGAAGATGGAGATTCCTCTCAGCCTTCTTTCAGCTGTAAATATATTTACACAAACATTTTTAATTGTCTAAGTTAAGGGCAGACTAAGTTCTAGCTGGGCTTTAGCCTTCCCAATTTTCTCCCCACACAGCCTCAAAAAATCCTTGTAGTCTTCCTGAGTGGCCTGACCTTTCTTCCACAGGCCGTAGACTTTCCTTTTCTTCCTGAGTTCCAGCCAAACCTCTATGTTTAGCCAGGCTGGTCTTCTACCCTACTGGCTTTTCTTTTTTCCCACCGGGGCCGTTTTTTTGTAGACTTTCCTTTTCTTCCTGAGTTCCAGCCAAACCTCTATGTTTAGCCAGGCTGGTCTTCTACCCTACTGGCTTGTCTTATGTCACACTGGGACAGTTTGTTCTTGCATAGATGTTTTGGGTAGAAAATGAAGGTGGAGAAATGGAGGGAGCAAGGTCATTTGGAAAGGAACAGGCACAGTAAGGTAAGGAGGTAAGGTGATAAAAGGAGCTGTTCACATGTTAGTGGTTGCTCATCAGTACACGTGCCTGGCTGTGCCCTGAACACGATCAGCATAGTTTATCCTCTTCTTATTATTAAACTCTAACTAATTTCCTGGGTGAGGGATTCTCCGTTCTCTGTTAGTGTGTGGGTGGGTCTATGTGCCAGAATGAGACTGTGGATCAAAGGGGCCATGTGTCTGGGAGTCAGCAGTCTGGATGTGTGTGCATGGTCTGAGTGCTTATGTCCCGGTATGTAAGCACTGGGAAACATCAGACTGGAGTATCTAGTAAGCAGGATAGGAGACCTGGGAACTGGTTATCAGAGGTGCCCTCATTCTAGCTTGGACACTGGAGAGACCTGAAGGTCTGCTTGTTAGCTGTTGCAGGGACCACGAGGTCCAAACAACAGATTGGGGAGAACATAGTTCTGGGCCAGCTATAGGAGAGACCTGTTTACATGTGTCCATGCAAGTGGGAGAGCAGGGGATTCAAGGGCTCGTTGCTAGGTCTAAGGCCATTTACTACAGGCATCCGCATTGATCCACGTTGTATATATTTTCAGCTATATGTGTAGATATATATATATATATGTATATACACTGTTAATGGACTTTTATGCTGAGAGAAGGGAACAGCATGAAGCTGTTGGTGCTGCCTGCATTTAAGCAAGTGCTGTGTTTTCTATCTGTGTTGACCTGTGCATCCAACCATGTGTATACGTACTGTGTGTACGTGCACGTGTGCCTGTTGGGAACACCCATTCAGCTTCACTCCCAGTTGGACCTGGAGACATGGAGCTGTGGCAGCCTTGCCTCTGTTCGAGTACCAGATTTAGCAGCTTCTAACAGTTAAGACCCATGGGACAAATGTACAATTTAAATGTTATTACATTCCTTCCAAGAAAAAACACAAGAATTTCTTGTAAATTGATTTGACATGGATGCTGAGAAATTTTTGCTTAACCAGAAAAATCTAAATAATGACTTCAGAGATCTTGAGGCAATTTATAGCTTGCTGAAATGCACTTAGAAAGAGGAAGAGGAATGTTAGATTTATAGTAAGATGTTAAGTCTCCAGGGGCCCAATCCATAAAGGTATTTAGTAGTAAAGTTTTACTTAGGGGAGTCAATGTAGACATATCAGTTATTGGGGAAGACAGGGTACATATGCCCTATCACCGATCAGACTAAGTCTCCTTAGGGTGAGTGGGTATTTGTCTTGGGAAGACTCATTTCTGAAGACAGCATTCAAACAATCAGATAAAATAAGGCCTCATTGCAACAATGTATATGTACTGCCCATTTTAATTTCTCAGAGCTTTGTATGTAGTTTGAGAACAGCAGCTATTTGACCTCGGAGTTATGACAACTTGTCTTTGTAAGAGGATGCAGACCTATTTGATCCGTTTTCTGTCGTTTTCATGATAATGAACTCTGTCTGGGCAAATACAATCTTCCTGCTAAGGTCATTCTGTGCAGTTCAAGAATCCACATGTATACAAAGATTTCTTTCTTGTATATCCTTCCTGTTGTTTCCCTATCCAGTGTAAATAATTCAAGCTAAAACTGCTTGTTGTGTATATAGAAAATTTAAGAAAAAGCTCCAAGCTGTCTGAGGTGCTTGAGCTTACATGCTCAAGGGATTCTTTAATAATCATCCAAACCCTCTGAGATACAGGCAAATAACCTACATCCCAAGTACAATGCACGATCATTCCCAAATGTATACAATATTTTATGAGCTTACACCAAGTGTGACAATTTCAGTGCATATAAAAAAAAAAAAGTTGTGATTGAATAGCCCTCGAGACCCACCCTACATTTTCCTTCCATGAAATTATTGCAATGAGAATACCCAGCTATATTCTCTTCAGACTTTCCAAAAAAAGTATTTTTTAAGGATGATTTTTACAACAGAAAGTCTCTGCACAGCACTGCTTTATTAGTTCTCTAGCACACTTTTATCAGCTTCCTCCTGAGAGCAACTCTATTACCATTTCTCTTTGGAGAAGTGCAACCTTTCCTTATACTCCTAAGGTCACACAGCTTATTTGAGTGCTTTGCTCAAAAAGTGGTATCTCTGAGGTGAGTCTATAACTTTGCAATGAAATAACCTTATCCTTAATGATTGGCTGATTTGAAAGGGGTTCCTTTTCCAGTCAGTTCTGGATACATCCCATAAATGTAGGGA
>NW_010429753.1:0-5395 GCF_000710305.1 Buceros rhinoceros silvestris | reverse complement strand
TAGGGAAACTTGTAAACTTCAGATATTTACCTGCAGATAAGGGGTGATATGTTTCAGTAGGACAAGACAAGGGATTTTCAAAGGGAAAGAAAGTTAAGTATCTGTTAGGGTGAATATCTCTAAGTGACATCGCTTGTATTCTTCCTTCCTGGCTGTCACCCCCCATAGCTGTCACTTGGTACTTCTTTCACTTTTCCTTGCTGTATATATGGTTAAACTGTGCTGTTGGGTTTTATCACCTGTGTTCATAGGTTGTTGCTCTCTCTCTTTAGATCTAGAATTTATGTAGTTGGGCACATTTCTCTCTTGTTGCTTTTGATGAGGCAGCTTTTACTGTTCTGTAGCTATTACCTTCAAAACACTAAACTGAAGATGTTGTTCTGGTAGGGGACAGAGAAGGAAAGAGAGAGAATTCCTGAATTTTTAAAGCCCTACCATAACATTTCTGTTTAAGATTCAGAGTATTACTGATCTCCTAGTACCTTGGAGGAATTAGAAACAAGTCCAGTTCTCCTTCTGCTTTCTTCAGCATGCTTACCTGACAGTGAGAGTCTGGAATGTCAACAAATAGCTTGACACCCATTTTTCTTCCTTTTTACTTTCTTAAAATGAGAATATATCACTTGAAATACAATATATTCATCATTTGAAGATATTGTAAAGTTGGTGAATGTTTCCAGGATAAAATTAATGTTTTTTCTACTTTTCTGTGCTTTTAAATTCCATGTAATTTTTTATCTATTTCTGTTAAATAGTTCTTAATCTTTTTCAGGATACATCTCTTCGTATCCATTTTGCCTTGCCTTCTGTGGTGGTTATTAACTACCCTTCCTGTGTTGGAAACAAAGGCAGAGAAAGCAGACACCCTGATAAGGATCTGAGCCATCCTTCTACCTTCTCACGGTACTTGTGCCCCTAAGTTTGCAGAAAAGCAGGGCTCTGAACCCCTGTGGAGAAGGTGCCTGTGAGTCTGAGTTTTGTTGAAAACTCATTTCACCTTGTTTCCTGATATTCACTACAATACACATTCGATCGACTATAAAAATGGGAGTCTTGTTGAAGAGACAGTAGAATTGGAACAAAGGAAGAAAGGAACAACAGAGGGAAAAGAAAGAGAAAAGAAGGAGTTTATTCTGTCTCTTCTTGGAGAACAAGCTAAGGCAGAAAAAGGAATCTCACTCTCGTTCTAAGATGTTAGAACAGAGGCTTCGAAATACTGAAGTTGCGACGCCGACTAACAGTATTGGTAGGAATTTGCGTTTCTGTAAGCGAAAGATTCTTCTATTAGCTAGTGGAGATTGTGCTATTGTGAACACGTCCCTCCCTAGGCTGTCGGTAAAGAGTTCTAAGTTTGCATTGGTAAAGAGAAGGTATTCAGACTTCTATCTGAGCTGGTTTACTTGCAAAACCTGTTTTCCCTCATTGTAAGTTATCAGTTACGTGTAAGTTATTGTTCTATGTAAAAATTCCTAACCAGACATCACTTGAACCTGTTTAAAGGAACCTAATAAACCCCGTTTTGTTTACTTATAATTGATCGCGGGCATTTTCATAACACCTTCCTTCCATTATTTCCTATTTTGAGACTCCCTGGATGAGGATGCAGCTCAGTGTCTCGATGATAGAAGAAAGGCAATCTACTTTACAGGTTTCAAGTGTTCCCTCCCCAAAAAGTTGTATTCCAACACAGTTTAAAGGTGGCCAAAAGTTCCTATGGTAATCAGAAGGACTAATTTAATCTCTTTTCTTTCCTTCTGCTCTTACTTTAGAGAGACTTGACAGAAGGAGCCTACAGCTCCTGATAAAACAATTTGCTATTCTCTTCACTTTAGCAACCCAGAAATGGTATGTAAACTATAGTTTAGAAAACTCTATTTAAATCCTTAACCTCCAGGACTCCCGTTCTTGGCAGGCCCCGGCTGCTCCATGCCCGGGTCTGTGATGTCTGGAGGTAGAGCAGCGACTCTTTCATGGGCACCCCCTTGCCATGGGGAAGGAGCTTGCGTGCCTTGTGAGGTTGAGAGCTGTGCTGGTGGTGGCATATGCCTCCGGTGGGGTCTCCCAGGCCAGACAGGTCTCAACTGAAGGGTCAGACAAAGTGTGTCCACGGGCAGGATGGGCTCACTAGCCTTCGGGCAACCATCCTAGGAGAAGGACAACTCTGACCCCAAACCTGGGCAGATGGATCTCGTTTAGCCCTGTAAGGCATCCATCTAAGAGAAGGACACTCTAACCAAACCTACAACCCGAGGACTTCGCTGTCACCGTCCAAGCTCGCTAGGCACTGGCAGATGAACCTCAGGTGTAAAGGGTGGAGCCAGTTCCGCGCACGCTGGTGCCTCACCTAAAAAATCCACCGCGCAGGCCCGAAGGGTGCACTCATCGCTTGCAGTGAGCATGGGAAAAGCCCTTCCCAGATCTTCATTTGCAAAGCCAAGCCATGATGATGATGATTTAAATCCTATGTCCAAGGTAATCCCTGAAGTTTCTATAATGAGTAATTCCAGATTTTCTACCTGACACCTCTGTGAGGTGAAGGGATGTAGTTCTGCACCAATTCATGTACACCATTTCATCTTCTCTTGCACTATTTTCTACTTGATAAGAAGGAATTTTCACTCATTAACCCCAAACTGATAATATAAAGAAAAAATATTTTAAAAGAGTTGCCATTAATAATATGTGTGAACAGCTCTTTTAAGCAGTTATAGTTTCAGCCACTTGAGTGCTTTGATGTTTTTTACATTTTTCAGATTGTTTATAACAGTGCTAACAGAATACTTCAAGCTCCAGATGAAGAGTAAGCCTGAGGGCCTAGCGACAGAAAGCTTGAGAACTAAAATTAGCACACTGCGAAGCGCATGCTTGCCATCGTTTAGAGCTATGGTGAACCAACAGTTATCCATTAAAAGCCTATGTCAATACATAAGGCATTTGTAAAGGCTTCGTTATATTTTGGATCAAACCCAGTAAAATATTTCTGGCATAATTTCACAGTCTTTTAAAGATTCAAAAGTTCATTTCAAAAGAAATTCTCAGCAATTTAAAAAAATCCTTGCTTAAATCTAGAGCAATTATTCTTTGATTTCCACTCTTTTTCTGCAATTATTGTTTCTGTTCTTTACTATAATCTAAAATATAATATAAGTTAATTAAATTGAACATTTTTATATTATAGGGTTGATAGCTACTGCATGACTTTTCCATCAAAAATCTGTGCATTTTTGTTCTTTTAATATACAATGTATATAATAATTGAACTAATGTTGGTTCTTCAGTGCATTTATATTTTGAACATTTAACCCATTCAAGTAATATACATATATGTTACTTGATGTAGATTACTGATATATGTAATTTGTATATCAGACAGGCTAAATTTTAAACTATATGTTCATAGTTCATAAAACTTCATTACAATGCATTTTAAGATCAGCTAAGCTGATGTTCTAGATGTCAAAATCCCATTGACCTCCTGTATATCAAGGTCCCTAATGTGCTCACATTTGACTAACCACTTTACATACTTCCTAGGAAAAAATAGCAGCTTCATGCTGTAGATCAACCAAATTAAAGATCAAGGGTGCCACCACTCCCTCAGAATATTTCTGTGGTGGGGTTTCATTTATAAAAGATATGCCAAAATGATCATAACCTGCAATACAAATGCTCTGTACAGACTTCTTAATCATGACTAAAAGATCCTTTCATAACCATAAAACAACTCATTAACATGTGAGCAAGATTAGGTTTCTGAGAAACAAGATTGTCTGCATAATCTCATATTTGTTACCTCTGGCAAATGTTTTCCCTCACATAGTGACTAGCCTCTGATATGAAAGAGGATGGAGAAAATAACATAAAATAAAATCTATTTGACCAAGTTTGCATCAAGAGAAAAATTATTTTTCAAGCTTACAGACAACTAGAAGTCTTTAAACAGGAAATTTATTCACCATAATTACATTTATGAAAATCAATGAATATCTGATTCATAGGTACATATGTACACAGCTGAGGACCAGGGGATGGTCACAACCAAGAACTCAAATCCCTTGCACCTTTAAACATTTTATTTCCTAGACTGCAGTAAAACTTACTCTTCAATAAAAAAATCTAATCTCTCCTAAGAAGATTTTAGCTGAAAGTAGCACTAGCTCCCTAGCACTCTATTTAATAACTAATTACCTCACAGCTAGGAAATTACATCTTATTTCAAGGTTGAGTTTGTTTAATTTTATTTTCAGACCCTGGATCTTGTTATGTGTTTGTCATCAGCCGTGAAGAACCTCTGTTCACTAATATTTTTTGCTGCGTGTTTCTTCGTTCAGCTATTGAGTCACCTCTTGAAGTTCTCTTTGGTAGAGTCAAATTTTTTAAGACTTTTAATATTTATTTACCAATCGAAGGACCTCTTCTTTTGTAATATTTATAAAATACCAGAAAAATTCCATATTTCCTTTAAAGAATGGGCATAAAAATCAGACACAGTATGATATTCCTTCAGGTACAATAATTTTGCTATAAAATGACCAAAATAGGAGCATTTCACTGTGTATAAATTTTACTCCTACTTTTCTATATCCAAGAAGAAACGTATCAACAAACAAATAGTTGGCAAACTTCTATGCATTTCAGCATAAGGGCTGATTTCTACCAGAACCCTAAAGGATGACCAGAACCCCGACGGCAATAAAACTGTTGGAGCCTGTCTGGAAATTGCTGCAGGTAAAGACAACTCAGCTGGTACATCTCTGTATAATGTGGGATGGCAGATTCCAATCATTGAACACGATTGTCAAATTGTTAACCTACTTAGAACATAAAACCCAACAACAATAAAAATTATGCTTGAGGGTTATTAGCAACAGTGAAAAAAGCTGTTTTACAACTAATGCTGATCTTCGGTAAAGCTGCATAAAAATCAAAAGCGTGTCAGTTATTTAAAGGATATTCAACAGAATGCAATAGACATCACAGCTCCAGCTTTTATATTAACTCCTTCTGTGTTTACAGCGTCTCACTTTGCTGTTGAACAATTTTGTTAGATTGAACTAGATAATTTCACCAATAGCTGAAAAAATTATTAAATCATAGTTATAACTTCCTCTTTTCTTGAACAAATAATGGTACATATTCTGTAATTGAGATTGTGTTTATAAAGGGTCCAACTTCAAATTGTGGAATGCATTTTGATTTGCTTATTTCTTTGCCAGAATTTAATCGATTTAACTGACATTTTCTCTGTGTGATCTCTAGCACACAGTAGGGAAAAAAAAAAGGAAAAAAGAAAACAAAATCAAAACACTTCTTCATCTTGTAAGCTCATTATTACTGAGAAGACAGACAGGCAAAAATGTATTTATTCCCAATATTAAATTTCTTACATCTTGTC
>NW_010429752.1:26734-33127 GCF_000710305.1 Buceros rhinoceros silvestris | reverse complement strand
GGCGGTGCGACGGGTGCGCGCTGGCAGGGCCGGGAGCTCGGAAGCTGTGCTCGGACACCGGTAGGTCGCTAACGCCCTGCTCTGGCTCTCCCACACCTTGGACTCAGGAGATGCACAAGGATTTACCGGGTGGTGACAGCCTGGTAGTAAGCTAATCCACAGCCTGGAAGCGGGGCAGCCTTTCTTGCTGACGACGGCTTCGGAAATAACCTGACAGTGGTCTCTTTCCAAGCCTACCCCGGGCGTTCAGTTTCCAGGTCCTTTGCCGTGCACAGAGCGTTATAAAAAATAAACTGTGTTAGGCTGTGACGAGAGGCGTCTCAAGGAGGTGAAGGAACAGGAACGGCACACGAGAGCGTTGTTTGCATCCGTTGGAGGGCAGCAGAGCATCCGCCAGTCAGCCCACGCTGGCTGCTGCCCTGTCAGAGTGATCAGAACAATAATAATAAAAGCAAAAATATGCCAGGCTGGCTCAGAGCGCGTACTGGTGTAACCACAGGCCACGTCTTAATTAGAGTTGGAGAAAACTGGTATGCAGCCCCACAGGCTAACGTGCTCACCAGACCAAGGCTTTCTGCTTTTTGTCTGCCTTCTCCCCACAGAGGACTAGATTGATTGCCATGGAGAGGAAGAGAGAAACAAACAAGCAAAAAACTGGGACAAGCAGAAGGCTTGGAAGGGGTGTACCTGGCCTCCAGATGCAGCGTCCAGTGCAGATTCTAAGGTAACTACTGAAAAGAAACATCAGCTTGGAATAAAGCTCCCTGAGCTGTGATATGGTTGTAGAATTCATTTTCAAAGAAACACGTTAAAGAAAAAAGGATAAATAAAAAGCCACAGGTAGTATAAACTCGGGGCTTTAAGTAGTAACTGAGAATCAGATAAAAGAGGGATTGAACCTACCTTGGAAAACTTGACAGTTTCTCTGGCTTTTTAAAGGATCATGAAGGAAAGGAGGGAGATTGGGCTAATTAACTCCTATGGACTTTAAAACTCAGTGCAGTCGGTACCCAAAATCACAAAGCTTGCTTGAAATGATATACTTACAGAAACATTATAGCTTCTTTTAATTTGCTTTATGTTTCTGCAATCACAAGAACTGGAAACATTTATCTCTTTCACAGTGAAGACTGGAATTTTCCTTCACCTGGTATATGGTTAGGAAAGGAAAGAAAATACAAAACTGCATCCCTGTTGCCATTACAACTCGTTTTGGTGACTTGAACCTCAATAAAATACTCTGCAAGGGCACTGCTTCCCAATACCTATTTGTGATGCAAATTCACCCCTTTTCCAGACAGAGCCGTTGTCCCCTATGACATTCGGATAATCAATCTTCTAAATACCAATTAGGTTTAAAAAATGTCCCAAGGGAGGTACCCTCTAAAAAAGAAAATCTTTCCTTCCTTCAGATCTTTAGATTTTGTGCTTGCAAATCTCTAGCAGGTTCAGTTTTAGTCTCCATTTCCCCTTTCCCTGTTCTGTTTTGCTCTGTGAAGGTAAGCAAGCCTTGACTCTTGGTGCACCTGCTTTGAACAAACCTGGCTTGATTTTTCAGTTTCATTAATCTTGACCCCATGAAGCTGAGCTAAAGAGCTTCCTCCCTGTTTTATAATCACACAGTTTATTTTGCTGTTCAGCCTCGATTTCTGACAACATCAGACTTGGTCTCCACTGAAACTATAGCAATAGGCTTCCCTCTATCTTTTAGCACATAATTGTTTTTTTCTTGTAACAAGAATTAAAATGTGAGATGGGGTTATAATAGTAAGAGTTTCACTCTTTGTGAACAGGCTCAGTTAGAAATGTAAATAGAGAGTTAAGTAATTTTCCAGTGTTCTCTATGCTGAGAAGGCCTAAAAGACAGATTTATTTTAATAAATTCTGCATGATAGATAAAACCGATAAAGTAAGGATAACTCCCTGCACAGCTGTCCTTTGGGTCTTTTTATTAGGGTACCACATTCTTTGTTAGGGTAAAACAAAGTGTCATGGACAGATCTTGGAGGAAGTGGAAAGGAACCCTGTGATTGCACTGGACTATAGATCTCAGTAATGCCATGACTGCATCTTCTGAGTTGTGTCCTACCTCCTCTGTGCGCATTTACTCTTCTTTTATATTTGTTGTCTTGGAAGCATCCCACCTCCTGACAGTTACTTCATCTGTTTGTTGAGATGTAGCAGGCATCAGGAACCATTCAGCAGACAATTGCAAGTTCCCAATTATCATCAGTGGAAATGATACTCTGTGCACTGCGAAATGAAAAAGTCACAGACCTGTTAGCATAGCCATTGTGTTAGAGGCTGCAGCAGGCCATTGCATCCCATCAAACAGGCTGATGGTGCTCTTTCAGCAATCATGCAACGTTCAATAGTGAAGTTTTAGACATGCCACTATCACATCCATGGATATAATCTAGGAGGTACAGTCCAGCCAAGATCCTACTCAGTCTCTCCTCTGAACGATCCCTACTCTCAGCATTTAATACTTAAAAACGTACAGGGAGACAGGAAGATATTTTTCTTGAAAATTATGTTTGTGCCTTTTAAAATTTAGTTTTAAGATTGGCAATAGAAAGACGAGCATTTTTAGCTCTCTTACCAAGTTGTTCATCCCAAGGCAAACAGAGGTAAAACTGGTGGGAGTAATGGATAAGAAAAATATAAGAAGCTCCTGTTCATGGTCACCTTCTTGGTGATGTAGTTAGCAAAAGGCCATGCAGTAGTTCCTTTTTTAAGCAGGAGGAAGAGGAAAGACTTTATGACCTGTGGAATTGGTAGAGGACAAGACAGTCCAATACTGAAAATGCTCATGTTCTGGTAAAAAAAAAACTGCACTTCCTCATGGTCTATATTCCAGAAGGTGCCAAAATTGGTGGCTGGTCTGTGCAAACTCTCTCATAGCAGTCTGCCCGGAGAATATTATAACTGAGTATCTGAAGTTTTTATCAGACTTCCCTTTTGGGATGTTATGATTTTGGTCAGGTCACTCAAAGACTGTGGTCAGAATATTCAATTAACTAGTTATTTCGGGTACTTCAATTTTTGAGAAATGTTATGAGAGCTTTGATTTTCAGAGAGTGCCTACTGTGCCCTCTTTGAAAATCAGGCTGCTGAGGAGTTTCTCTGTTTCTACATGGGTAACGTTGCAAAGTGCAGGCAAGGCCAGGCACAGTACGCCCCAACGCAGACTGTTACCCGTAGTGAAGTTTGCTCTGGACAGGGCTGTTACACATCTTCTCTTCTGAAAAGTCTCAGGGCACCTGTAGCTGTTACAGTCAAGAGAAATTAAAATCTATGGGAGAATGAAGTGGGTTTTTCTGACTCACGTATCATCCATGGAACAACTAATTAAGTCTGAGTCATCGAGCCTTTACCTGAGAGGGTACAAAGAAAATAAGAACAATTGCACCGTAAGTGCATCACCCAGTTCCTGATTTAGGCCAGGATATTAAATTTCCGATTGTGGCAGTGTCTGTGATCCTAGTACCAGGAAGAAATGTTTTGTTTTGGGGTTATATTTAAACTGAGCATCTGATTTGGAATTTTTGGAAAACAAAAAGCCCAGGAACTTATAATACACTTTTAAAAGGTAAAACTTTTCCAAACAGAATCACACTATAAGATTTACTTGATGTCCAAAGGACAAAAGAACATAGGTTGTTGGATTGCTGACTGTCTTGGACAGGATCTTACAAAGGAGCAGAGAGGTATGTAATTTCACTGTGGCTTTTTTAGGCAAAATATATGGATTTAGACTTTACCTTCCACATGTCCTTATAGGATGGGACATCCTTCACTTAAAGTAGTTGTAAGAATGAACAGTTAAGTTCTCCAGTGGAACCAGATAACTGAAATAGTAGCGGACTCCTCACAGGTACACCGCTGAAGAAGATGGTCAAAAGGTGGAGGAGTTTATTTGGCCTTTCTCCTTCCATGTCTTCTCTTGTGAAAGAGAATTGAAAAGGCAGAGAAGTAGTAAGAGGAGCAAGTGAAAATATCAGTGATGCAGAGGCAGAAAAGACAGAAAGGCAGAGATACAGGACGAGCACTTGAAGTGTAACCCTGAGCAGAGCAAAGCAAAAAGGAAAATGGGCTGAAGACCGGGTGGAAAGGCAAGAGGAGTACTGATCAAATACCTTCCCACTTATCTGACTCCTGGTTTATTCTGGCAACTAGGACTTTGCCTGTTCTGTGAATTACAAGCACTGCATCGACTATTATTTAACTTCATTATAGACTTCTTTGATGAAAGAATTTGGATGAAAATCCTCCATCGTCTTCTTATACTAATGTCGCAGTATGACACTAATAACAAACTGTAAGATAGCCAGGACCACTTACGAGCTGCTTTGCACTGCAGCTGGCCTGCAGAAAAGAACGAGCTGTAGGCTCAGCTGGGAAAACATCGTGTTTAACTGAAGTACACATGCTGAAATGAAACAGTCCCACAGAACAATGGTGTTTAGGGATTTTAGCCTGACCACAACCTAACCCTAAATGAAAATCAAAATTTGCTACAGTTCACTCTACTTCCTCCCCTTCAGACTGCTTCTAAGCAGTGGATTCTGGCGTAATCAAAACCTGTCATTAGAACAACATACCTTTTTAAGGACCAAATCTTGCTTCCATTAAGGCAAGCACGTTGACCAACAGTGGAAGAGCACCATCTGGTGACACCAGGCACATCACAATGTTCTGCTGCCCTTAGAAAATCTATTCGTGGTGTGCAGCCAGCAGCGTATGTTGGAAAGCTGTCTCCACGTGCTTTAGTGTGTTTTCATTCATTATTCGGTTATGCATAAGGAGTACAAGAGTGAACTTCCTGAAAGAAATCTGAGCTGACAGTGACCCTATCAGTACTGTCCCTTAAATCACTGAGAAGTTCTCGTAATTTGAATCAAACATTTTCTGAACCATCTTTTTCAGAGGCTTTGGAGCAGGTTTTATGGGCACCATGAAATGCAGTCCCAAGTTTTATTGCACTGGACATTTCAAGGTTTTTCTGTCTGTGATCCAAGTATTTTCTTTCAGTGTTCAAGCTACTTGGCTTAGCCATCTTTCCAAAGATTTTCTTTTTCCACAGAAGCAATTATTATGAAAACAGAATTGCCTTTTGCCATTGCAGCTATTCAGAGGTAAGGAAAAAAGATGGATCATAACCTGAATTTTATTTGCGAATCATAGCTAATTTCAGAACAAATGGAAGCTCAGTACGGTAATAAATAAATAAATACAGTAATAAATAAATAAATTTTCTTTTTCACAGTGACGATGGCACCCATGGCGCCCATTTTATCACCCATTTCATTCAAGTTCAAGGGAAAGTTAATGTGAGTTTAGTTAGGAATCAATAAAAACAGTCACTAATTATAATAAGCTTAGAAAACACTTTCTGGAATTTTAGTCTGCAAAGAACTAATTTTCTAAGGTGGTGGTTTGTGCAGACTAATTCACACTGCAAAAGCTGTGCAAAACCCCTAAATCTCAAGGAAACCTTGCCAAAAATTAGATAAAGGTCAAGAATATGGGAACCATGGAAGTTCTTAACTGTTATGTGGGACTCAAGTATATAATACATTAAAAAGTTGGTCATATAATTACCAAGTTATTTTTTAATATATCGTATGATCCTGGTCAACATACTATTGATCAAATCTCTTATGTAATAAGGTAATAAAGTATCACCTCTCCAAAGTGTAACGATAATCATCAGAATGTCACCCAGCATAAAACGGTGCAGCACGTCTGAGTAAATGTGCACATTGCATATGGTAATTATCCTGAAAGAAAAGTGATACGCCCTGCTTCCTCCCACCATCTCACAGCAGTGGGATGATAAATCTGCAGCCAGTGATGCCACCTAAATGTGTTAAGTTTGTTTCAATGTTGAACACACTGCAGCAGAAACACACACCTGGTAAGTCTGCTGTTCTGTGTGGAGAGGAATATCGGTGAAGATGGCAATAGTTGATGAACTGGAGAAAAATCACTCATACTAAACAGTAAATTAGAAACCAGGTCCATTACTGCCCAGAAGAATGAGGGAGGAAAAAGCTACATCTCCAAAAGGTTTAGCTTCCAATTTGTACAAGACTTCTAAGGCTTCTTAGAGGGCAAGAAGTCAAAAATAGAAGGCAAGAAAGACTCAAGTCCAGAAGACCCAGGTTCTACCTCAGTGGTTGCAAAGCCATGTAAAGGTTCATAAAGTTCAGTGCGCTCTGCAGCTGGAAGAAGCTGTCTCGTGCAGAGACAATGGCAGGCTACGCTGGCCTGTGAGGGCTTTCCGTCCTTTCTAACGGCAAGAGCCAATGCCCGTTGTGGCCAGTAAGGAGAGTATTGTTTACCACGGAGAGTCACCTTCAGTGGGGGTTCTTGCTTTTAGAATCACTG
>NW_010429752.1:23638-26615 GCF_000710305.1 Buceros rhinoceros silvestris | reverse complement strand
TCTTTCCACAGGTCTCATGTCACAAACCAGAAGGGGAAGAATTCTCATTGGCAGATTTACCTGTTCCAGACAAGATTATTTCATTTTCTGTGTGCCATTGAGTGAAACTATTGACATTCAGTGATACTATTATCTTGTGCATCTAATGTCAGTCAAGCAGCAGCAGGACAGTTGGGAAACAGCCGTGGAGGCACGCTCTATTTGTACACTGTGTATCCTGCGTAGCTGCAGTTGTACAGGTAACATCAGCTAGCAGTGCTACCTGCTTTTTTTTTTTCCTTCCCAAGTGCTATCACAAAGAAATAACTGTCTTGAGCTTGGATGTCTTTGAAGCTCTTTTGTTGCTAATTAAAGGACAGATTGTTTAAAAAAGAAATCTCTTGAGTTGAGCATCTTTAGTGTTACTAAACAATGAACATTAAAATTCAGTCTCCATAAATATTGTAATGAACTTAAATCAGGTTATTTAATATAACTAAATCATATATCATATATATGAGGGTTTTTCTATCTACTTTTTTTAGCTTTTGGACCCTTGGGGATTTTTTTTCCCCAGCAACCACAAAATGAAGAAAACCTTTCTTGTTTGTTTCTTAATTAAAGCAGAAACTTTCCCCTAATCTCTTGATTCCAGGAGCTGGGCTTTAAACAAACATCAACTATTGCAAGGCCCATAATAAAAACAGAGCGCCTCGGCAATGCCTTATTACACAGCTTCACATCCTTTATGCAGGGCCACGTAGGACAAAGATTTACCTCTAAGATTGTTAGCATTTTTCTTATCAGTCAACTCAAAAGCAGCAGTCTGGCTGACTCCAGTGACTCTGCTGGATTTTTTTATAGTTCAAGGCTAATGAGGTCCTTTTGTTGTAGAATTCTCCTAGCAATTTCTCCACTGTCTCCAGTAGTTCATATTCTTGTGAGTTTGAAAACTGGAAGTAATATGTTCGGAGTTGCACTGCATATCCCCAAAGCACGCCTTCTTATCAGTGACTATGCCTTCTAGAAACCAAAGATGGGAAAGGATGCCTTGTAACTTCCATGGCTTTGGAAATTAGGAAAAACATTCCCACAGATAACAAACACCTTGGCTACACTCTACGCTGTCCAGTCTAGTTTATTTAGAATAGCTATTAAAATCACACCTCATTCACAGACGAAACATTAGAATCCCCAGACACCTCTGGTTCCCATTGCTGCTGCCCTCTTTTTGGGGATTTGTATTAATTTTGCTTAGTACAAGACACAGATGTGCAACTACATCTTCTCTCCTAAATCTGCCTCTGTGTGGGAGCTGTAACCTCTTCCAGCTTCCTATCTCTTGGCCCTGCTCTTAGAACTTAGGGGTGCTCCTTCTACCCCGGCTGTGATAACCTGTGATTGCAGAGACATGTTGCCTCTCTTCTTCAGATGTATTGTAAACTAAATTGCCATCCTATAAACCCATCCATTCCCTGCAGAGGCACTTAGCCAAAATTACTTCCTGTCACTTTGGGAAGCCTCGGGCTGGTGGGAAGCTCAGCAGCAAGCACGGAGCAGTGCTATAAATTGGTGGATCAGAAACGGCCAAATCCAGTAACTGCATCTGGGGGGAGATGCTGTTGCCCCCTTTAATTCAGGGACTATTCCACAGACAGAATAATAACCTTTTACCTTGACTATTGTTCTACTGAGTTGAAAGCCACTTCTGTGTCTTTGTCTTTTCTGGCTAGACTCTCTCCCAGCTCCTTTTCTACTGCAGATTTAAAGAAAAATCTGACAATACATTTTCTTTTTTGTCAGTCTTTGCTTCCCTAGCTGGCTGCCTTGTAGTCAGTCCTTCTGCTATACTTTGCCCTTTGTTATGGCAGAGAAAAATGTTGCAACATTTTGATTTAGAAAATAGGATGAAATGAGCTGCACTTGCAGAACATCAAATCAGGCTTCGCCTGCCTTTACTTCTCAAAGTGTGTATGAGGGGAAGCAGCATGCTTCACAGTTGCTCAGGGAAAACAGGTCTATCCTGATCTGTGACAGAGCGAAAAGCCAAGTCTGCCTTCAGTAAGGCAGAGGGAAGTAGGGGTGGTTCCAAAGGGAGTGGGCGAGCAGTGGCTCTCATGTGGTGAGGTAAGACAGAAGCACCAGTGCTTTCCCACGAGCTTGCCAGCAGAGGCAGAATTTCACGTGTTGAGCCAGTTCTGAAGAGATTCTGGTTTAGGAAAGCCGGTCTGCATACGTGCTGGGTGCCTGTGAAGAAGAGTGGCTGTTTATACCAGAACATCCACTTGTTTCCTAGGAAAAACCAAAGAAAAGAAGAACTGCATGGTGAAAGGGTTAGAGTCAGAACAATTATTTTAAATGCTTTATGGAGAAATAAAACATAAAGAAAAGACCCCACATCCGTGGTCTTTGATCTTCATCAGCTCTAGACCAAAATCTTTTCAAAGTGTTTTAATTAACTCTTTCATTTTAAGAGTATTTTATTCCATGTTCCATCCAGAGGTTTTTCAGGCAACCTGGACATGAGTGGCACTGTTAGTATATTCTGTCCACGAGATAACACTCTGGCTGATGAGTAACCCAGTGTGGGATAATAATTTTTCATACAAACCTGGTTGCCCCAGTTGTTCTACTTGGGAACTTGGCAGGCTGGAGTTCCATTCTGGTGCTTTTTCACTGAATTCCATATCAAATTCACTCCATTTATAAGGCAAAATAAGAGTTTTCTAACTGCCAGGTCTGCACTTAAAAAAGTATCTGAAAACCGAGCTGGATTTTTTCTGCCATGTAGTTCATAACTTAGCTTTAATAGCAACAGATATTCTGAGATCAGGACTGAACTGCAATTTTATTGCTAAAGCATACGGGAAGATGGACTGTATCTTGCTTTTTCTGCAACTTTATTGATTATCGAGTCTTTTAGTAATTAAAAAAAAATCAGAAAAGCAAGGAGATAGTAGGTGTTGCCTTGGGGAAAGGGTAAATACTACACTAATAA
>NW_010429752.1:16472-23573 GCF_000710305.1 Buceros rhinoceros silvestris | reverse complement strand
AAAGAGTAAATACTACACTAATAACCTGCTTCTGACAAGACCCTACCCCTGACAATGCAGAGGAAAACAAAACTATTTGTAATAAATGTATGTACCTGTGTAATATCATCATTTACCTTTCAAGGCCATCAGATTAACTATCTAAACACAGTATTTAGGTTAATTTTCACATATCACTTCAGCGTGTGCATGTTTTTAATGACAACCTCTGCCAAAGCCTACTGAGGTCAAAGGAAAGTTTTGTGTTGCTTTATATTGAATCAGACCAAAGAATTGAGTCCCTTAGTCAAAGCTGCATAAATGCACATAGGAAGTGACAGACAATGTCATGCTTTTACAGCGTTTCCATCTCAAACTGTGCCCAGCTGTGGTGGAATATTTTCCACTTTTAACATCTCTTCCAAACCAAATTCTACTTTTTAAATTCTTTGTCATTACATATAGACCTGTTTTTGGTTTTTTGTTTTTCTTTTCCTGGATGCAACCTATTACCCATACTGCATGTACTTCTGTTTGTTAAACACAGTGACAATGCCAGCGTCAAGCAATTAGACTGGAAGGAACTACCTGACATACTGAATGACAAGAGCTGATGATCCATCTGGTCTGGTCCTCTCTGCCTAATAAACTGCTGGTGCTTCCACTGCACAGAACGAGGGATGTTGTAATTACTGATTACTTTTCAAGCTGCTGTTCTGGGTTCTTTTAAGCTAGGTGGAGAAGATGGGAATTTCCAGTGTCTGTTTGATGGAACAGAGGGTAACAGTGCTGTGAAAAGGAACAGGAGGAAGGCTTTCTCTCTAGAGCAAAAAGGGGAGGACAATGCAGAAAGGGACACGTGCACAAAGAATGATGGCATTATGATGGCATTATGGTGGTTGCGTTGCTGGAATTTTCACAAGATGGGACAGTGATGAAATGCTCCCTAGGGCCAGGTATAAGCACACACAGGATGGCATTGAGTGGCAATCTGTACTAGGGGACAGACTTGCTTCAGATTTAGTCCATGGCCATTTTAACACGATTTAGTAGGTACACAGCATCTTCTAGTGGATTAGAAGAATTTAGGGCAATGGTAGTGGTGGCTTAGTGTCCCATGGGACACAAGCCTTATGGGCAGATATTTCCCTCCTGTTCTTTATAGCACATTAAAACATGGAAGAGTTAGAAGCACTGTGGCAATCAACACCTGGGCACATCACCGATATTCCCCGGGCCTGCGGGGAACCTCCCGGTTCCCTTCTTTAACAGCAGATGGCAGTGAAGTTAAACAAATGGGTGGAAATAAATCGAGAAAATTGTTTTGCCTGCTGGATGGTGTTGCTGCAGAATGCTCATAGAGCTCCGTGCATATTCAGACAGTGCAAGGTTCATTTCCAGTGCACAGATCGCCCATGGCACAAGCAGGTAGCAGAAAATATTAATTCATCCATAGCTGGTTGTAATCCACAACATGTTTATTTTGTTTGTGATGGTTTTGGTCATCGAAACAGTAGAACAGAATCGGTTATCATTTCTTTCTTACATTCGTATTTAAAACCTATGAATAGCTGAACAGATGAGGATGAAGCTCAGTTTCAAGTGAGTAAACTTTTATTCTTTATTATGTATCTTGTGCTACATCTGAGAGAATGAAGGTGTATCATCATAGGTTGCTTTAAAACTTTTGTAATACCAATTTCTTTTACCACCAAAAAAAGCTGCATGAAAGGGTTAATGAGATATCAGTTTAAAGCCACAGGAACAAAGAGATTGAGAGTAAACTTTTACAGTCTGGCCTTACACTATAAATTAATCTCACTTCTGGTGGAAGGATGGGAGAGGGGAATGTTTGTTTTCCAATTTCCAGCAGGCAAATGATGGAGATGTCAGCACAGAGATCTTATTGCAACTTAAGATCCTTGTCTAAAGTGAAAAAGGGATGAAAAGATACTAGGGATATCTACTTAATGTCATTAATATCTTAGTTCCATAGCAGCATCATGAAAAAAACCATGCCTGTGGGGTTTATGATTTCCAGTCAGATGCTCAACCATCAAAAACAGTTATCTGTTATTTCACTTACTTACTGCTCGGTATTTGATCCACCTGAGGAAACCCAGCAGGAGGACTCTCCCTCCATCACATACCAAGGTAATTACTCAATCCTGTGCGATTATGCAAAGCACTCGAAGAGTGCCCTGCATACAGCACTGGAGGCCCAATTCTTCGTTTCAAAACCTGTTCAACACATTAGCAAGCTCTGTCTGAAGAAGTCGTTAGCTATTATCAGTGTTGATCTGAATGTCAATACTGTGATAGCAGACAGAGAGGAACCTTCCTTGTACCCCTCATTTGGGCCATTACTGCTCTGCAGCACAGACTTGGACTCTGCAGTCCTGTTCCTACGAGCCATATCAAGCCAGTGGGGCTGCTCAGAGAAGAGAGGGATTCGAGGCAGCTCTCAAGGGGCTGGTTGCCCTTTTTGTAGCATGCATAACTGCACATTTTCTTTTCAAGTTCATATTTACATGTACTGCAGTCTGAATATGCTTTTAATCTTCTAGTTGTGTTAGAATTTTTGGTTAAAAAACATGCAGAACACCCCAGCAGACATAACAAGCAAGAGCACAGGTCTCAATCACTTGTGAAGAAGCAGCCCTTCGTGGTCTGTCAATCAGCCCATGCATAAAATGCACAGAGTATCAATTGCTTTTTAGGTTATTTACTGTGACTTATGTATCTGCCAATAAATCTAACATACAGGTCAAAGAATATGTAGCTCAAGTAAATCCATAAATGCAGCAGAAGAGCTTCACTAACTACCTCAGATTGCCAAAGCTGAGGTCATTTCCTTGTTTTGAAAAATACTGAGGTCCATAAATTATTTTTATCACCTCTGGGGCAATGCAGACAGTTTCCCACAGATGCTGAAAGTACGATATGTTTTATATTTAATATCAGAACACCACTTTTACACAGCTCTTTAAATGTGAGGTCCAAGATTCTGCTTTTGCTTTAAAGCCCCAATTCAGCAACATATTAAAACAGGTGCTTCAGGTCCTGACACCAAACACGTGCCAAAGTGCTTTGTTGCATAGTCATAGATTGCTGAACTGGAGCCTAATGGCTAAATCTTTTGCCCATAAAACTCAAAATTTACCTTCCATTTTCCTTCAAGGAAAACAAGGCATTTATTAAAACATAACGTAAATGAGCATTTTAAAACATTCAAAAAAGCTTGTCTTTCAGAGATCACTGGGTGAGCAACAGCTCTGGGGGCAAACCTTGGACAAAAGTTGCTGTATCACTTTTTGCAACAGTTTAATTTGTGTTTATTTAAGATTTGGTTAGCATGGTTTCCACAAAGAAAATAAAAATACCTTGAACATGTAAAGAACATAAGCTCGAATGGTGAACATCCTACAGAGAACTTTGGGGAAACCACCACTGAATTAACTTACAGTACATTTGTTAAACATGAGCAGCTCTAATAATGACATTTCATTTAACAATGCCCTTTGTCTTTTCAGTTCATCAGTTACCTATTTCAGTAATGAACTGCAGTCATACCATTCTGATTTTCTCCTAATGTAAAGGCTGAGATCACTTCACTTGCAGTGAAGCGTGATGCTATTATTCTGTTTGTTGCTTAGGAAAAAAAGCTATAGAATATATCAGAACTGTAATTGGCTGACAAATATTAAAGTGTGATTGGTAGAGATATCAATAATTTTGTTTAGCTTTTAATGGAAACACGTAAAATTAAAAAAGAGAGAGAACAGACAGAAATGGTTGAAAATGCTCGGCATATCTATTTCATGAGCAGAGCAGTAAGTATTCAGCAGGGAAAAAAAATGAGCCACGCATTAAACGTTATTTTAATTCTTTATCAACAGTCCATGCACAGGATTTAACAGCAACGTTTTCAGTTAGGATGAATAATCTCGGTTGCAAAAATAAAATGGAGTTGCCTGCCCTGTTTAAGGAGGTTTTTCTAGAGAGCTCGAGGAAGTCAGATTAAGTGGGCAATATCCCACTTCGCACTATGCAAACACAAGACATAAAAAATATCACAGGTCTGCTTGATATGATCCATAAGTCTTACAAGGGGTAATGGGGCCTGCTTTCCCTCATTCGCCTACCTCTTTTGGGGGTTTCTGAAATTCCAAAAGCTTTTTCATTGCCTTTCTAGCTGGAAGAGAGACATTTCAACCAGACTGCTGTTTTCACTTTTCTGTTCACCGCGATCCATTCAAAATATTTTTAGAGCACACCAAAAACCTTTAATTAGCAGAGACTGGTGTCCAGTGCTTCACGCTCTCTTCCTAACCGAACCAAATCTGCGCAATTTACAATAGATCTTTGGAAAACCACTTTTTACCGTGTGCTGCACCTATAGATCTCTCTCAATTACCCACAGTAAATTTAGGCATTGTACAAGAGCAAATTTTACAGTCCATGAAGAGATGAAGTGAAATCTAGATGAAATTCATTGTGACAGATTCTCAATTAGTGCCCTGATGTGTCTGTATTACAGAAGATAGACATTCTATTAGCATGGAAGCTCCCATAATGGACTGTGAATCATTTCAGGTAATAGAGATGCCAACTGGAATGACTGAAAAGCACTATTGAATTCCATTAGAGCTCTTTGTTTTTAAATCAGTCATTTCTTTGTGAATATCCAACTATGTTCTTCTTGACCCTAGCTGAGAGTAATAATTGTGAACTAATATTACAAAACATTAATCTGAGTTACTGTTCAATTAATGTTTCTGTTCAAGGGTTATTTTTATGCTGCAAATGTGAAGGAGACTGTGGCTTGTATTACAAATATGTATTTGGACTTGAGCTAGTGCAGGATGCAATTTTCAGTTATATTTCTGTCTCCACTGTATTCAGCCTCATCTCATTAGCTGTAAAAAGGCTCGGCTATTGGCTTTTCTTTTTCCGAAGTCATCCTTCCAGAATAAAATAACTATAATCAACAAATCTATAAAGATAAACATTTTTATAAGGGATGCCACAAATAGTCTTCTTTCATTTAGGTGCTTGGTTAATTATCAGCAAAATAACTAACACCATATCCTGTTACTCAAACAGCCCCACCTTATCTATCAATCATGTATGATTTATCAGACTTGATAATTGCTTGGATAATTAACACAGAATTTAGGTTTATTCCGTGTGCCGAATCCTCAGAAATGCCTGCGTAATAGCCATTTGTGTGGTAGATGAAGTTATGAATAATTCTTTTTCAAACAAATAAGAAGGCTGGATTGCAGGCGGCAGAGATTTCCTTACCCATGGCCATTAATGCAGATATCATGTCACACAAGTGCCATGGCATTGGCACATGTTAACTATACGTATATAGCTAAACTAATTAAAATACATATCTATAAAGATAAGGGAAAAATCTTGCCCTTTGTTTGTATGTACTGCCTGCTGCTCTCATGAGGAGGTACAGAAGGAAGATTGAAGGAAAATTAGTCTCCTCAGTACAGCAGCAACCAGATTTGACTCTCAGTAATATTTGCACATAAATCCTTTGGGAAGACTTTAGAAAGAGTAGGCTTTCTATCTTCTGTCTACCATCATCTATTTTCACATCAGAATGAGCAACATTATCCTTATATGCTGGAGTATCTGTGTCTACAGCTTGAAAATGAGACTCTCCTTAATGTTGTAATGACAGGTGTAAGATTAACTTTGTTAGGTGTCTAGCCACTCATGCAAACTAAATTAAATTAATGGAACAAATTTCTCTCATAATTAAGATAAAAATTCATGTCAGCTGTAACCTTGCTGTACACTAATTATATACAAATGATTTATCATCTGCTTCGCCCAGAATATTAATCCTCGACTCATTGATAACTGCAGCCTGTGTTAAGAGATGAGAGTTGATTAACTATGACAGATTGGGCAACCATGGTACCAAGTGCCTGAACAACCAGTGAAACCAATAATATTCAAATAGCATTTCTTATTTAAAATGCATTCCCATGGAAACAGATGCATGTTTAATGAGGGATACAGAGATTATTTCAATAACGACTGATATTGGAACAGTGGGCAGAACTAATCAATAATAATTAAGCCCTTAGCCTGGTTAAGATACGGTTCTCTAAAGTGGGTTATATACACATTAGTGAGATACTAGTTCGGGCCATATTACCTATAATGTCTTCATGCATTGCTCTTAGTTATTTTTCCTGCTGCAGAAGGTATTGCATAGTTTACAGACATTAAATATCCCAATAATCTAGTCTTGGCTCCCACCAGCTCTACTGAAAAGAAGAAGAAATTGATGCTGCCAACAGTTCTTTGGAAGTCTGAATGGAAACTCCCTTGATAATTACGCTTTGGAAAATTTCTTTACACAAATGTTGTTCCTCAAAAAAGAAACAAACCACCAACCCCAACCAACACAAACAGAAATCAACAACTCTTGAAGCAAGTCTGTTAAACAGGACTCTTTGATCTCTTTGATTGTGACATTATATTTTTACTTTAAATGAAAACCATTAAAATTAACTTGTAAAACCTTTAAGAAAAGCTGTCTTTTAATTTTTTTTAATGTATATTGGGGAGGATTGTTAGCTAATATTGTATCCTTTAATGAATAAAAAAAATGTGCAAAATTCCAGACATGTTGAAGATTTACAGGTTTGGGCTTGGGTTTTTTTACTATTGGTTCTGTCTCCTCAAGACAGCTTTTTTAAACTAATTGCTCTTTGAGACTCCAAGGATCCCTGTCAGAATGAAGAAAAAAAACCAGGCTTGTACCTAGGCATTCATAAGGCATGACCAGCAAGCTGGATGAACTAAGTAGTACTGCTGTAAATTATTTTCCTGAAAACTTAGTGTGTCTGAAGACAAGCTTTGTGTGGAAAGGAAACCTAATTGCTAATACAAAATTGAAGGCAATTATGAAGTAAACACAGAGTGCGATCCTGTTACTCTCACTGGGACGAGGCATGTGAAATACTGCTCGGTTTTGGGTGTGGGATCTGGTCTTCATAGAATACTCCAATGGCAAAGAGAGCTGGAGAGAGGTTCCCAGAGCCACCCTTCTAGCCAGGCACTGCAGTCACAACTCCAGCTTTCCTGCTG
>NW_010429752.1:3763-16356 GCF_000710305.1 Buceros rhinoceros silvestris | reverse complement strand
CTGACATAAAGGAACTCAAGAAATTGGCTCCCATCCTATGGCTGCGTGGTGACTGGATTTTAAGAGAGCCAATCCTTCTCAGTCTGCCAGGTCTCAGCCTGAGGACACCTATTCCTTTAGAACTGGAATGGCTTATTCCTCATAGGCTGCAGCAGGGTTATGTTTTAATGTGAACTTGAACCCTTTCTTGAGCTCACATGTTCATTAACATCCACTTAGCACCTGGCTGAACACAGGTGCTCCAAAGCCTGGCTTAGCAGAATATTTGAGCTCCTACTACTGACCATAGAGCGAGCTGAACGCCAGCCCACCGCTGATTGGGGCTGGGCACAACAGATGGCGTGCTGTGGGTTTGTCTGTGCTTTGCAGTGACATTGCAGGCTGGTATCGAGCAGAGAGACCGGACGACCCTCTAGAAATACTCAGCATTGCACACAGCCTGAGCTTCAGCTGCCAAGAGAAAAAGAAGAACCGTAATGCCAGCGCCCAGCCGTCCCAGCGCTGGCAGTCTCAACCGTGGATGACAGATCAGGGGCTGCCTTCTACCTGCCAGTATAGACTCAGCCTCTCAAAAAATATTGGAATCACCAGCCTGGGAAGTAAATATTCTATTTCATGATAAAATTCCTTTTCAGCTTTCAGTCCCATGAGGGACTTCCTTTTTTTTTTTTAACATTTGTCTTCTGTTCTTGAAAGAAATTAAAGTCCCACTTAAATGAAAAAGAAAATATGAACTTTATGGGAAATAAAAATTCAAACATTTCTTTCTCTACTTTTCTAGCTATTTCAGGGCTAATTGCCTTTGAATCTGTAAATGCAGATAATGAGGAGAATCCTATGCATATGGAATTGAAGAGAATATATGCAGAGCAAGTCAAGTTCTTGATATCCAATTTAACTTGGAGTCGGTTATCAACTTTAAATAAGCAAAAAAGCCCTAAGTTTTTTTTCATCATCTTATCCTTAGGGGATACAATTCTGCTAGGAACCTAATCAACTGCAGTTCGTCACTGGTCCTCTACCGCAGTGCTAATGAATGAGCATTTCCGTGGCAGAGCAGAGAGGGATCGTGAACACTGCAGGTCTGATGTGGCGACCAGACATTGCCCTGCACATTTCTATCAAGATTCATTGGGAGCAGAAGTTTCTGTGTAAACTGCCTTTAGGGTCTTTAGGATGATGATACAGAAGCAATCGTCAGTAGAAATAGATAATGAAAGCATAGAAGAACTTCCCCCTGTAAAAAGAGCAATTTTATACGTTGTGTAACATGCAAACCTTCACCTACCAATGCTGACAACATCTACTAAGTAGGTGAGTTAGACTATGTCCACACCAACCTGGTGCACCTGTGGACTGCATCAAAGCAAGCGTGTAACAGCCACAGCAGGCTGGGCTGTATGGCGTTTTTCAAAAGTGTCCTTTCCAGCACAGCAAGTAGCAATTTCTGGAGATATAATGGTCCTGTTCAACACTGTGGCCTTACTGCAAGTAGGGTTATGTAGCTGGAGTAGGGTTGTGGTGGTTAGGAGTAGGTTGCAGCTCAACAGTAGCTACTATTGCTCTTCTCCCGCGCGCCATGCCCCCCCGCTTCCTTCAAATAAAGAAATGCAGGCATGAAAATAGCTACCTGTCTTTCTAGAGCATATAGGAGTTAATGGACCAATTCAGGGGAAATACCCATGTGGAAGGCAGTGGAACTCTGCTTGGGAGAAGAAGTGATCTAAAAATGAAAGTAGTACTAGTTAGAGAGAAGGCACACAGCCGTTCAGCACATCTTTTCCAGCAGAAACTCAGCGTGGACTTTGGCAGTGATAGTGTCTAAATCCAGCCTTCTGGGAATGGCTAAAAGAGGTCTGATTATCGCTACTTTGGCTAGCAGCTCAAGGTAGGAATTAGGAACACACTGGTAGCCCTCCTCGCTACCAGTTAGAGCTATAGCTGATAGACCTAAATTTGCTCATACTGACACACAACAGAATGTACATCACCTTCGATAGATTCCTCCAGTTTATCAGGCACAAGAAGAAGCAGATGCCGAAAATGGAGAGCGTTCTTGTCCTAAACCTCTTTTGCACAGTGAATTGGTCTTACCCTGAGCACCTTCTGCCCCCTGCCCTCAGAGTAAGAAGTAAGATGCGCTACCTACCACCTGACTTCCCCAGCAGTAACACTTCATTCCATTGATCAGGCTCTACAAACAATGCAATTATTTCAGAGGAGAGTGCAGTGAGCCCTGGTTTTGCTACTTCCACTTATTACTGAGGAGCATCAAACTACCCAGCCATTTTCCTGCAGCCATCTTTAAAAAAGGCAATGATCTCAATGTGCTGCTAACCTAATGAGGGCTGTGTGTGACAGAGGCGTAGATACATTTTCTCACTGGCCTAATGAGGAAAGTGACAGACAGTGAAACAGTTCACACTTGAGTAATTTTCTAGTCATCAGCAACTGCAGTGTTCATGGTAGCAGAAGCCAGAGAAGGGACAGAGAGATATACAATAAATACATGCTGGGTCCATTGGCCAGAATAAGTTATCACTAGGATAGAGGTCTTGGGGCAAACTCCCTTAGGAAATTCAAACAAAAAGAGTCAATTTAAGGCATCCCTAGCAGTGCATTCAATTAAAATTAAATTTAAAAAGTAGGATCAGCTGCTGGCCTGTTCGGCCACCTGCCCAAAGGAATAAAAAAAATTAGAGATGTAACGAGCCTTTACTCCTGATGTCTGCAGGCTGCTTGCAAATGACTGAACAGTACCGGCTTCTCACAACTGTCCATTCAGCATGAAGTTCAGGTCTCCTTTGCCTCCCATCTTAAAGAGAAAGAAACTAGCAGCAGATAGCTCATTAGCCATACAGACAGAAAGGGTTTGCACAAAAAACGCTGTCCTTCTTACATTTTTAATATGCTGGCAACTTCTTCCAGTGAAATCATTATTTCTCAAGGGAACATTACTATGAGCCAAGCCTTGCTACATCATCCACTGGCAGAGGCTCCAGGATTGATGCTGCGAGGAAACAGCAGAAGCTTTGCAAAGCTATGCAGTTCTTCAGACAGCATATTACTGTGCCCCAGCACCTCCCACTGCCCCAACCATCAGGGATAGCACTGGAGAAGAGACGCAGCCCGGGTGCAAGGGAAGGAGGCTTTCCCCAAGATGGGAAAACCAACTGGTCCACAGAGAAGAGTTTTGCCTGACAATGGTGGGGTCCAGGTCTTGAAAGGAACAGATGCCACATCAAACCTTCTTATCCCTTCTTGACTGCTCACCTTGGGTAGTGCCGTTTTTACCAGTGATGAAATACTGTATCTGCCTCCCTTCTTCTCTCAGAGCAAGAGAGAAGACATTTGATGCTTCTGGGACAAATAAAGCAGCAGCTGCACGCAGTCCACCCCTCTAACCCCAAAGCCGTCCCCCTGTGAACTGGCCTGATTCTCTAAGCAAAAGGGACATTAGGAAATTAATTACCTTGTGGTTCCCCACCTGGATCCTTCTGCTGTGGCCCTTCCTGCCATGTGTGGGAACCAACATGTAGGTAGAGGGACAAGCTCTGTTATCTTTCTAGCTATGCTGCTATCACTTCATAGAGAGCTGTGGACATGCTTTGGAGGTGCAGCAATTAGGTATGGCAGAGCTCATGCTGCCCTTCCAGACCCCGTGCTGCTCTGCAGGGAGCAATGATCTCCTTTGCTGTTTCAGCACAGCTCTACATAGCTCCTTCTTTGGGTGGCTCTGTGGGAGCTGGAAGATGTCCCAAATGCCTAAACTCACCTCCTGCTGCATCCATCACAGCTTCAGCATGTTTTTGCTCAATGGGGCTGCTGCGGCAAGTACCTGGGCTAGAGTGGGTCAAAATCCCTCTGAATGATCCCAGCAGCAACAGTTCAGCCAGTGTGCAATTAAATCCTACTCTGCAAGAGCAGT
The DNA here is from genome assembly GCF_000710305.1 of Buceros rhinoceros silvestris. Taxonomy (NCBI): domain Eukaryota; kingdom Metazoa; phylum Chordata; class Aves; order Bucerotiformes; family Bucerotidae; genus Buceros; species Buceros rhinoceros. Next base: position 12,428 of record NW_010429752.1, on the reverse strand, counting down.
CCATAACCTCCCATACAGAGCATATATCACCATCTCTTTCACTGAGGGCAGAGAAGCTCTCTGGAAGAGCTTTTGCCCAGTATTAATTAGCTAATTCTCACAATCACTCCGTAAGTTGTTTCTGCCCCAGTTTTGCAGGCTGATGGTGAAGGACTTGCAGGTGTTGCCAGAGGTACACGTGCCATTAGCCAGAAACCAAACTCAAACTTCTGGGATCTAAAACCTATTTATCCAAGCTTGGATGAACTGCTGTTTTCTCTGATGTTTCTCCTTGCATGTGTGAAAGCATTGCCTTTGGCTTCTGATAGAAGGCTTGTGGTTCAGAAGGTGACCTGGCTCTGAGTCAGGCACCTTTCTACCACAGCTGCTACTGCTTCTCTGTGTGACCTAAGGCAAGGCATTTAAACTCATTACACCACGTGTCATGTGAGAGCAAACCAAAATTGCTTCTAAGATGTTGTTGTGACAGCGCAGTATAGCGCAGGGCAGCACAGTTCGGCGTTGTGCTCGTTTGTTCCTGGCTGGCTCTGGACCTGGATCCCCTGGTCTGGAGTTTGTGTTCCAGTGAGCTTTGATCTACTTCTGGCCTGAGTCGGGCACCTCTTGACCACATCCCACACACAAAGCAGCTGTGCACAAATTGTGCATACTCTAAAAACACAAAAGCGTGCAGCCAGTGTAAATCCAAGTGACCTGGGGTGCATTTTCCTTTGAGTCTCCTAACAGAGGACTGCAGACATCACCGCTGTGACACGGCTGGTGCAGCATTTGGGCTTAATTTACAGCTGGAGTAAGCCAATAAACACTGGGATTTTCTAAAAGGCGTAAGGGAATTAGGTGCTTATCTCTGCCTGACTTTCGCTGCGGCTCAGCATTCAACTCCTTTAGGCTATTTTAAAGATCTCTGTCTAGAAAAAGAAACTGGATTTTATGGAGGCAGCACAAACATTGAACTACCTGGAATATCTCTCCATGTGGAACTGCTCATGTTCAATAAAAACAACGGTGTTTTCCAGTACAAATAATCATTCATGTCTTGAAATCAGAAATCATTCACTTCTTGAATTATGTGGGTGTTGGGATAAACTGTTAAATGTATATCTAGCATCTAATTCAAAGTCCTGACTGGTTTTCAGAAGTACTGCATGCTCTTCAACTGAGAGAATTTGTGTATCAGATTCCTTGGACGAAAGTGCTCGAATTTGGCCTTACATGCTTACATTTCAAAACTTCACCCAGTATGGGTTTGACAGCTCTGTATGCCAGGGATCGATGTGCAGCCCAGGTGCTTTTAATGCCCTGAACCATTCTGAGTTTCTGAATAAAAGTTTGCCCCGGTCTAGACATGGTGCAGCATTTTTAGATGGGCTTTAGTGAAACTGTTCCACTGCCTGTGTAGAGATGGACACACAGAATCTGCCAAAAAAATGTTCAGCCAACCAGGAAGTGTCAAGAGGATTTTATGCAGGAAAAAAGATTTGAAGAAACTCAGTGGTTAAGTCAATGTTCGTTTTACTTTGTAATTCATCTTAACTGATCCTGTACATGAGCCAAAACCACCGAGACAAGAAATGTGTGCAATAGATACACACCTATGAAATGGGGGGACAAATAGCTTTTCTTTCTCTAGTAAAACGAAACCGCAGCTACTTATTGAAAGAATTCATGAGCCGAATCTGTAAATACTCTTTGCTTCTTTTTATGCTGCTGCTATAATTAATGTAAGTACCTTTAAAATTCCTATCTGATACTTACACTTGTTATAGCAACGTATTTAATTCTAGAGCTACATCTTTTAGCAGATTCTTTTACTTCATTCAAATTATTAATCGTTTAGATTCTCTCTGAAAGTCTTTCCTCCCTCACTCCCCATGCATGCTTAACCTAATTAACTATAAATGAGAAAAAATGCTATTCACATAAAAAGAAAATGTTAACCTATAAATTATCCTGTGCTTCCTCCTGAGGCTGGCAACGCCTCTCGCAGAAAAGCTCATAGGTTGGTGCAGTATTCTTGGCTTCCTATCCAGATTCTGCCACCCAAAATCATTTTATAAAACACATTACTCTGCCATTTTGTACATCTGGCAACATTTGCTGATACTAAGTCCTCTCCTGTGTTTTCAAGATTACATGAAGGAGGATTTGTAGGATGATTAATTGGAGAGAGAAAATCATCCCTTTACATTTCAAGGAACATTTGCAGAAGACTAATGGTCATTTATGGAAATATGGCTTCTTTATGCCCCTTAATGTCTTCCAGTGCTCCCTGTGGGTCACACAATTAACCACCCATTTGTGTTTCTTTGCTACCATCATCCCAAGTCCTCTCAGTTGTCATCATCAGCTGAAAATTTTCTGCTTTGCCATGGCCAGATCAAAAGCCCACTCCTATCTGTGGGACTGAGTCCTCCAAGGGACAGGGGCCTTGCTCTGTAAGTTTCTCTTCAAAAGCCAGTTTTCCCCAGAGATTCTCAACTGCACTTTGCCAAATTCTACCCTGACAACCTTTCCCAAATATAGTTTTAAATCCAAACAAAAAGTAAAGAGGTACAATCCTTTATTTTCTCATTCTCTTCCCAGGCTTTTGTGACTTTGTTTCACTCTGCTGTGGTGATGGAAAGGGCTTTGCTGTGCCTGGCACAATATTGTTCTGATCCATAGTTAGAGCTCCAGAGCACTCTAGTATCTCATTGTTATTGTCAGTACTGTTACCGTTATTCATAATTATAACATTCATTTCTAATGAAACCTGACATAACTGATCCCTGTCCAGTATCATGACAAACGTGCCCCAGGTTCAAATTCACATCACGAGCACCAGAAGAGATGCTGGGGCCCAAGCAAAGACTGGCACTAGGCACTTCTGGGGGAAATGGCATTTCCCTCGCATTTTCCATGCCTCCCTGTTGTCTGTCTCTAGCTTCCTGCCATTGCAGGACTTGGTGTCAGTGCCCCGAGGCCACTAACAGGCCTTAGTGGCTGAGGGATTAGTAAAACACAGTATGTGGCCCCATTTTTTCCCTTCTGCCGATAAAAGGAGACTGCCCTGCCAACAGCCTCTTACCAGGACATTTGTGTACCCCCTTTCTTGGAATTGACAGCTAAGCAGCTCTGGATCTAATTTACCAGCAATCCCATTGCACTGCTCAATGTTCACCCCCTGTGCTGTCTGTGAGCTCCACAACATCTGTATGTTAATCTGGGAAGGCCAAAGTGCATACAAATGAGCTAGGAAGTATGGGTCATCACACGTGAATGGAAATTTTTCCTTATCCCATCACCCTTTCTCATTTTGATTTATCAAAACATAAAGCAAAGTACACATATGTTGAATAAAAGGCAGTGTTAGCAAACTATCCACACAGAAGTTGTATTATGTTTGATAATACTGTCCATGTAATGAGCCTGGGGTCAGGAAATGAGTTCTTAGTTGTTCCACATGCATATGACGTGAAGATTTCTCTGTGGAGACTCGAAACTCAGGAAGATGGTTATAAGGACTGAGCAGACACCAAAGCTGTCATCTGTTCCCTGCTGAAGAGCCACAGCCGCATCCTCAGTATCTCCTGTATGCAGAATTCAGTCACCACGAGGTAGCTAATGTCTCAGCGGATGTCCAAGACATTCACAGATCACTGGCCCCAACCATGTGTGGTGGTGTCACCTTCTCATGGCGATGGCTGATGCCTAAACAACCTCTCTTTCCAGAGAGGTAGAAGAGTTACATCAGTCAGCACCAGGGATGGGTATGTGTTGACATCTGTGGTTTGCAATAGTTTCCTTTGCTATCCATGTAGCTTGTTCCAGGATTTTATAAAGTGCTGTATATCAACTAGGTTTCTTTGGCCTTGATATCAAAAGAGACACACCTAAGTGTAGGAGAAAATGAAGAGAGAAAAAGGAGAAATGAGGCAAACTTGATAAAAGTGGGGAGGAAAGCTGTATCAAAACACAGTAAGTTAAAGAAGAGACAAATTGCTTATTTGCCAGTTCCCAAGTCCCTGAAATTTTCCCCATTTTGATGGTGCTTGATAACATGCTGAGAAGAGATGGGCCCTCCAGCTGTGAGAAGACAGCCTCATACCAAAACAGGAAAGAGAAGTATAACCTGCTTGCCATTCCTGAACACAGTAAAAAGAGATGGAGAGAGAAAACCTTAGGAACAAATTGATGACATTTTGCTTTAGCTTTCCACTCAAGACATGACTTTAATGAGTGTGTGTGTGTGTGTGTGCATTAAATGGCTCAGGAAACACTGCTGCCATTACACAAGTTAGTTGTAATTTTTAGTAGTACACAAGTCTGCTAAAATACCCTTATTAAAGGTATATATGAGGGGAGGAGAATGTCATCCAATCTTATTTGAACATTGCTTCAGGATGATTTACAGCACTTTAGCAGAAAATGCAAAAGCCATTCCACGTACATTCACTTGGATTCTTACCTTAATTTTCCCTCAGGAAGCCCCATGCTCTTTTCCATGGTCACTCAAATGACTGAATGAGGACCACAGCACCTTGCAGACAGAACTCCATCAAACCTGTCCACCCCATTCCCTCCCCATAACCTCCCTCACAGTTAATACCTGCACTTCACGTTCCCCAGGTTCCTCCAGCGCCGTAGCCATTTCCTCTTCCCCATTTCCCTCCAGAGGCTGAGCCCATTCCTGCAACCCCTCACCAAGGGGGCACCAGCCGGTCCTGCAATTTTCCACGAACCCCCCCACTCCCAATGCCCGCACAAATCCTAACTGCTTACTTTCCTGTTCGCTGCTGAGAGCCCCTTTCATCAATGTGTTTGCAGGAATACGACCGCGAAGAATTTTAGTTAATTGGTACTAATTACAGTTGACTGTAATTAGGGGCAGATTCACAGGGGGAAGGTAGGGCTGAAAGCGAAGAAATATAATGTAGTATGTTCTCCACTCTGCACATACACTTAGCTGAGCAGGGTTAATAAGAGCATCAGTCTGGTTCCCAAGCACACAAGAGGTAAATAGAAGCCATTTTTCATGTTTTATTCTGCAGAGTACAGTTTTACCACGGCCCGTTTTACAAGTGAGGTAAATGAGTCATAGAAAAAGCAAGTAGCTTGACCAAGGCTTTGCAGTAAGACATCGGCAATGTGCAGCACTGGAGTAACTACTTTCCAGCCCGCTTGATCCTCATAAGAACACAATCTTGCATTATTGTTATCATTATTATTGGTATTAATACTGGTATTGCTGTGTAACCAGAAATTTTAGGCTAAGCTGTGGCAGAGCTGCATAACTGAGTTTGAATTAATCAATCCCTAATCCGTGATTAGGGGAACACAGCAAAAAGAAAATATCTGAAAGAAAATAAATTTCTGTCAGAAATAAAAATATTATTTGTGAGGCAAACATCCTGCATCAATTTACAATTGACAAGATTCGATAAGCAGGAGTAGAAGAATATTGGAAAGTCTATTAGGAGACGCTTAGGTGAATATTGTGTTCCAACCTTTGAAATCCAAGCTGTGCTTTAAGATTGTAACTATCTTCTCCTCCAGAACAAAAAAATTGAAAGGCACGACTATTAAGCAAGGATAAAGGTTGAGTCATAAGCAAATGTCATGTTATAGATTTACCTACCAAGAAGGCGGCAGCAGGGTTCAGGTCAGAGGTTAATGAAAGACATCCAAAGGTCACTCGGTGATTATGTGAGAGCATGAGTTTAATAGGGCACGGGGACGACAGACACTGACAGAAGATTTATACCAGAGGTGATGACACCGCTACGAATACTGCTGATAAAAAGAGCCCCAATATCGGACTGAGCAGAATGATGAATGGCGCACATGTCTACTCACACTTCTCATTATAAGCTCCTTCACTCATGGTGGCACTTAGCGGCATTTATTTACTGTGGTTTGATGGTACTGAGCAGAAGCACAGTATATCCAGTACTTTAAATGTAGACTTGCCATATAAAAATGAAACAAGAGATAAGATTAGACCGTTGAATAATTGCCCAGCTTTCCTGCAAAGATTATGTTCACTAGTGCTAACATTATTTTTTTCCCTAATGTTCTAGAGAACGAACAGCTCAAGTGAATTAATTTTCTAGGCAGAAGGTCAAAGGAAAATAACTGATAAGCGTTGTGCCTGCTATAGAATATCACTCTACAATATTTTCGCCTCCTCATTTGTCAGACAGAGAATAAGAGATAATATAATAAAGGTATATAAACACAGTTTTCCTCACAACATATATAGTTTTAGTTGTCTCAAGTGCTATTTGTCCTTGTGGCTATTGGTAGGAAACGGATCAGAGAAGTCAGCCAAAAACGTCAAATAATAAAAAAAAAATTAAAAAAAAAAACCAAAACCTTTGCACCAAACCCAAGGAAAACTGAGACCTGTTAAAAAATATGCACTGCACCAAGAAACTCCTTTTCAGACTGTTATATATTTATCAAACCACTACAGTGTGAATTTATGAATAAGTCTTATCATCTTTCAGGCAGCAGGCACAATAAAAATTAGAACTACAGAAAATTGTGGGTATTACAAAAGGTTATTTCTATCAATTCATACATATCTGTAGATGGGAATGTCACAGAAGAAAGTTCTGTATGTCTTTCCACTTGTACCTTCACCCAGAGATGGAGCAGCACTGCATGATGTCATATTTAATGTTTAGTTGGATGTGGAGCAACATAAATAAAACCCTTCTCAACCAAGAGGTGCTATAAAGAGTGTGCATAATTTTTGGAGTTGGAGAGATGTAACATTCGGAGTGTACACTACCATCACTCTCCAAGAGAGTTCATTTAGTTACCTCACACGTGCTGCCATTACTACTACTTCCAAACACAATACATCTCTATTTTACACCGTTCCCACCCTGTAGTACCTGAATGTCTCCCACATAACAGAAAAGGCAGGCAGCCACAAAAATGCATTGTTACTATTATTTCTGTCATTATTGCTTGTTAAGGTCCATATCGCAGGTACGGGTTTCACACAGGTCATTTGGGCAAGCAAAGGTTTATCACAACAGGGATTCACGGTCTGGCCCTAGAAATGTTGCAGTGGCTTCTAGATGTCACAATTATGCTATGTCTGCACTGCCGTGTAATGAAAAGCTGCTGCCTCTCCTAAAGGGTTTGCTGTCCCATAGATCTTACCTCCATGAGGTAAAGGCTGGGGTCTGCATGGCTGCACGCCGAAGTGCGAGGGATGGGTCTGGAGCACTCTGTGTTTCTGTAATAATGTTGTGTTAGGTCTTCCGTCTTAAAAAAAGCACACAGGAAAACCCTCCCAGCCGAATTCTTGTGGCCAGGTTTTCAAAACAATTTCTTGAAAGAAGGCCAGTGCATCCAAGTTACAGCCTGTAGCCACTCTCCAATTAAGGAACAAAATGTAAGCCTTCAGAAAGGGGGGCAGTATTTCCAATACACTTTGGAATATTCCTTCCCCATAGAAGAAATATGTAAAGAACAGGGGGAAAAAAATCCTACCTGCATTTCAGAAAGAAAGCAGTATTTCCTGGGTTACTTTGAAAATCACGTATTGATATCTAGTATCTGAAGGGCATTTGAAGGTCCAGCTGATCCCTCAGGATAAGGAACCTCTGATGGGCTCCAGAAAACCAGATGTATGTTAGGCAGAAGCTGCTGAAGGGTCATATCTAGTTAATAGAAGAGTTACAGGCACTTACATTTCTGCTTGACTAGGAGGACTAAAAAAAAAGTAAGACCTCACCCCTGTGCAGCGCATGAGACCTATGCACAGTATAAGCCAAACAGGAACGTCAGTGGTACTGGCTTTGTACCAGGCTTCTGCAGCACGGTGAACCCCAAACGGAGTGGAAGAAATGTCTTTTGTCACCATACCAGATATTCCAGCAATTCGCACCCCAGTATGAGTCACAGTCACAGACTAGCCGCTTTCAGCACTCAAAGGACGATTCTCGGTCCTCTCTTCCATCCATGCCCAGAGCAGATGGACACATACATATTTTCACTTAAAGAGCCTCACCCTGTTTTCCAACGTTTTTCAAATCGTGCAGAATAATTTACCAAAAATACATTTAACCAACACTTCCCAACAGCAGGGTATTTGCTAATCTTTGAGATCTCAAGTACCCACTTTCTCCTTTGGAAAAAATAATGTAAACAGTTGTATCTGACAAGGCTTTACACTGGGCTAATCACTAAAAATTAGTAGAAATATATCAACAAGGTCATGCCTCCATTAAAACACGTGTGTGTGTGTGTGTACACTCAGAGATAGGAAAAATGATGAAAAGGCAGGAGGTGGAATGGTTTTCCTTTAAAGCTGTATAGTCATCAGTGACACACTGTCATTTGGCATGTTTTAGTGTCCACTTGAATCAAAGGAATAGAACGGTCTGATGGAAGCCACAGTGGTTCCGGGTAGGCAGCGTATTTGTTACCGAGGCAGACAATGAGATGTTAGTAAATTGTCTGAAGCATCTCCAAATGAGAATGAGATTTCTTATTTATGAATAGGGAAAATAAAATTCAGATGACACTCCTTATTTATTAAGCAGCAAAAAAAAAAAGCCCGGGCAACTAAGATTCTGCTTATAGAGCAAATAGGAAATGTATCACTTTCCCAGCATGGCCACAAGCGACCAAGTTTCATCTGAAGATATAAGATGTAAGATCATTG
>NW_010429752.1:0-3610 GCF_000710305.1 Buceros rhinoceros silvestris | reverse complement strand
TCACTGACGACAGAACATTACTCATTTTGGCCCATATTCTGGTTACAAGCATGTCAAACTACTTCTAAAGTCTCTACTAATATACAGCTAAAATTTCATAGCTATAATAAATACAACACATAATAAATAAAACACGATCTTTATTCTGCTGCACCACAAATGCTTGGAAATACTGAGCTCAGAATCAGGAAATCATAGAAGGAGATTACCCTCAAAAAGACTAGTGCATGACATTTCCTTATTTTTTATAATATATTTGGCAACCAACACATGGCTTTTAATTTTTTTGAAATGGAAGATCTTCATATGACTCTCAGGAAGCACATTTGAGAAAGCGACGGGGAACTGCTGAGAAGCTGGTGCCCTTTCGCAAACTAATTATGTTATTCAGAGTCCAGCACCCACCCTGGAGATCGAAACTCAAAACAAATTAATTATCAGATAATCTGATCTGCTGGATTTAGATCAAACCTCTGTAAGAGCTAATTATATGTATATGTATGTATGTGTGTGTTTATCTGTATGGACAATATTTTCACTTGAACGTTCTCATTAATTTAATCAACTTAGTTCTTGAGAAACCCTTCTGCCAAGAAAAGCCAGAGAAGAAAGTATTGTGACAACAGCCATAAATCGCCAGCAGAATGTCTGCTGGGTAAATAGCACGAGGCACTAATTGTAATACTTTTCTGTGCTTGAAGTATTTGCATTCACTTTCGGTACATGCGTTTATCGTTACGCAAGTCCTGGCCTGCTCAAAGTATTTCAAGTCCTGGGTAATGGAAATACCATCAGAAGCCTGAATCTTATCGTCCTTTTTCATAAATGAATCACTGGAGCAAATAGAAGGAAAAAAATACCTACAAAAATGCTCTAGGAACAATCCGCACACAAACACAACACTGAGATTTTATTTGCCATGTAAACTCCAAATTCTTCACTGGGGTGAATTTCCAGTGCCAGCAGAAATTCAGAAAGGCCAGCAGTAAAATAATAAGGAAGGAAGGAAATCGTTTTGATCTTTTAGGCCCCAAAACTCTACAATACAAATTCCATTTATATTATTTTATATTGTGTTCTTCTGTCTTCTTTTCTTCTCCAGCGTATGGTTCTCCAGTGTTGCCTCTGTGATTCTGCAACTCAAAAAAAAAAAAAAAAGTGTTGACTCAGACAATTATTAATCCTTCTTGCCTTTTTATAGCTTCAGGGCGAGTTACGTGGAGTTGGTTGGTAGCTACCACTCCTTTTATCTCCATGTTCCTTGCACAATCAGGTTGCCAAACACCAGACTTCACTTCTTCTTGCCAAGCTTGCATGTCATGTGACAGGAGGGTTCCCAGGAGACCACCGTTTCTGGCTGCTGGTGCCTGGATTGCAACCTGCCCCTTGTTCTAGGACTTTGCAGTGAAGGTGGTAGGTGAGCCACCTACCTGATTCTCAACACTTGCTGGAGGTCGTGGCATGGAGCTGCCAGCACAGGAATTTCTGGCTGCTCTGGTATAATATAAGCAGGAGGAGCCAAAGAGGTGTGTTGTGGATGGAGTGACACACTTCACTCCTGAGAGAGAAGTATCAATATCTTTATCGCTGTGAAACAGTGCTTCAACCAAGTTTGATAATACATGTGACAACAGTTAAACAAGAGACAATGGCAAAGTACACTTCATTATTTACTGCACAGAGGACGGGGTTAGACAAGCCTGCCAGGGAGACCTTCCCATTGAGTTACGAGGTTCAGAAAGGATGCCCTTGCTTTCTAAACTCCTTCTTAAAGAGGACTCTAGGTCCACTTAGATCCAAGCCTAGTCCCAGACCTGGTCAACAGTTTATGTCTAAAGGATTAGAGAGCACAATCATTCCTTGATATCGCTTAGCTAAGATTTCAAAGTCGAGCAGTCTGCTAGTCACTACCGAGAATCCACTGTGGCAAGGAATCCCTCAACCTCGAGGAGTAGCCTTGAGAAGCATCCCTACTCAACAGGAGATCCTGGCATTCAGCCCATCGCCAGGCAGGAGAGCTCAGCAGGCCCTGGGCTGTCCACTAGTTACGGAATCAGAAAATTGACTTATAGTCATATTTTCATACTGACTACGGAAGTTAGTTTCTTCCAAATTTGGCTTGAGTCGTCCATTGGTCAGCACAGCAGTTTGGCGGGCGCATTGTTCCCAATAGCCCTTGGCTATTGTATTGTTACCTGTCTCCCCCAAATCCACTTCGAGCCCTATGCAGCCATCATGAACGGACACATCCATCATGACCACCCCAGCTGGCTACCACTTGAGTGGAGTTATGGGAAATGTTGGGGGCGGGGAGCACACTGCCACAGGGCACGATGTTGCTGACCTCTCTCCTTTCTCAGGCTCTGACACGGCATTAATAACAATATCAGAGAGGATGTTTTATTGTTTGAAATTGTAGAGATTTGGAGACTAACTGCCTAACCGAGGGTGTGCAGTGCTATTCCAGGTGCCCCAGAGCACCTCCCCAGCCCCAGCCGTTGTCTCGGGTCCTGCACGTGGCTGTCACATACCCAGCTCCATGCACGTGCCCTGGATGCCTTACAGTGTTTCTTCCTGAATCCTACATTTAGGCACCTGAATCACTTACTGACTGCCAAAAGCGACTAAGGCTGATGGAATACATTTCATTAAAACTGCTTTTAATGGGAAACTGTGTTTTTAAGTGAGCTCTTGGTTCCTTTATTTTTTCCTTTTGAACCATGTCCTTTCTGAGGGAAAGGTCAAATTTGAGAGAGAGTTGAATGCTGTAAAACGGAAATATTTGTTGGAAACACAAACTCCTGATATTTGAATTGTCACTGTAAATTTGCAGATTTCTGTTGGTCAGAAAAACGGCCATTTTTCAAACTGCTCTGTAACGTGTCCTCCCCAGTAATGTCAATACCAGCAGTGATTGCTGTCCTCCACGGCCCTGCCTGAGACTTGTTGCAACACAGCGATTCCTCAACACTGACCCAGATAACCTGTGCTGTTGAACAAATTATGCAGGTTGACATCATTATCTCCTTATTCTGGGGCTTAGAAGTTAGATGTCTATGAAGTTTGGCATCTTTTCCATCTGCAACAGGTGAAAGAAAGAAACAGTCTTCTCCAGAAGACAATTTGTAAAACTTAAAATAGATACATCAAGTGAGCAGAAGGTTCGCTCCGTATGTGCTGTTTCTCTCTGCCACCTGCAGAGGAATCTGCTGCTCCCTCCAGACTGTAACCTCTGCAGGCGCAGGCTAGTTTGCCCTCTTTATTTGTACAGTGAGCAGCAGAATAGGGGTTGGTTATTGCATTATCTCAAAATAAGTTAAAATGAGTTGTTGACATGTTTTGTAGGCATAAATATACAGTCTGTATCGCTACAAATAAAATGCCAGTTGAAGTAAGTTCAGCGAACAGTACTGCCAGATGCAATTGGCATTGCTATTGCTGGCTAAGGACTACCTGGAGAGCCTTGTGAGACAGGGCAGGAGCTCTTCAAAGGTGGTCGCTAGAATCTTTCCTTCCTTGCGGATCTGAGACACCACCAGTGGAATGAAGGGGAGAGAGAAGGAAAAAGAGAGAGAAAGAGAGGGAGGGAGGGGGGAAGGGAGGGAGGGAC
>NW_010429751.1:223088-232719 GCF_000710305.1 Buceros rhinoceros silvestris | reverse complement strand
CGCCCTGCGGCGCCCTCCGAGAACAGCTCCCTCGCTCCCCCCGGCCAGAGAGGGCCCGTCCGGAGCCCCGCCGGTGTCGGCCCTCGAATGTCGGGAGACTGTGAGCTGCTGAAGGGCTAGGTTTTGGGGTCTCGGAGGGGTTTTGTGAGTGTCCGAAACCTTGTCCCCAAGTAACTCCCCTCGGTTCACTTCGTGAGGTGTTTTCCTTCTTCGCCTCCTGCAGGGGTTGTTCAGAGGCCTATCTGTCTCCTTTCTTTCACGGGGAAAGGACGCGAGTGTAGGTGTCGGGGTTCCTCTGGTAAGGATGATGGGGAGCCGTGGTGCGCTTTCCTGACCTTCCGCGCGTTCCAGAGGACAGCTGCCCTGTGAAGTACTGATGTTAAGGACTTTGGAAACTTTGCGTGTCTTTGGGGCTTATCCTGGAAGCAGCAAGACATTGTTTGGGAATTCGTTTTTTCTGTTCTGCGAGCGTGTCGAACTGAACTTTAAAAAGGCTAGAGCTGGGGTGGCTTCAGAAAAGGAAAAGGGTGAAAAACTTTTGTCCTGGTTCATTTTATAATTGTATCATTTGGCATTTTAACACCCTGGAATGAAATGCCACAGTCTGTATTGCAGGAGTAAATCTATTTGTTGTAGTTTTTCAGCAGATATTGCTGCAGTGGAAAGGACCAAAAGTAGCAAATGCTTTCTTGTTCTAGATATGCTGGGGTTTTTCATTTGTTTTTTGTTGGTTTTTGTTTTTTTTTTCACTTCTCTTGCTCTTCTTTGTAGGAAATTATTTAATTCTTCAGGGGTGGTCACTGAGACAGGTATCAGGAGAGGGGGAGAGTGGGAGTTGAAATGCCAGTTTGTGGTTCAGGTTGCAGTCCCTTGGGATTTTCTAGTCCCCCATCCTTCAGTATGAAGGAGCTGGCACCTCTCCACTTTTTTTTTTTTTTTTTTTTTTTTTTTTTTTTTTTTTTTTTTTTTTTTTTTTTTTGTTATCAACCATTCTGAGCACGCTACAGAAAGTCTTTAGCGAAGCAGACCTTTTGCTGACTGCAGTTCTGTATAAAAGTGAAAGTACCTGCAAAATAATTCCTGGCATGGATTTATGTTTAATGTCAGCTTTCCCGTGCCTAAACAAACTCTGCTGTGATCAGTTATTTATATGGGGAAGGGAATGGATCATGGGCTAGGTAGTAAAGCAGAGAGCACTGTATCTTTCTGATGCTGAGTTTGGTTTTAGTGAGTGGGAATGGAAGTTACTTTGTTGGTGAGTGATTGTTGATTGTGCTGTGGATGGTGGTGTGTACCATTAAGAAGAAGCATCTGCAACTGATAGTTGGCTTCAGGTTCAGCACCAAAGGACTAAGTGAGAAAAATCACTCTTGCACTCCACTTCATGAGGTGGATAGTGTGACGGATATTACTTAGTGATGAAGTCAGCTGTGTAAGGGGAGTCATGAGTGTGTGGATGTTGGTTGGGCGTCTTAAGACTTTGGTGGTGTGCTAGCAAATGCTCTTCTTAAACAGTTAGAGGCTTTATAGCACTAATTTAACAGGGCAGTGCCCTCCATACCAGTTAAAGTGGTGTACTTATTTTTTTTTTCACCTACGCAAGCAGTTAAAGCCATTATTTTTAAATATAAATGTAAAACCAAAATTGAGTTCACCATGAACAAGAATTCTTAGTAGTTTGTCTTAGTCCTTATGTATTATGAACCAGAGCAATAGTTCTGAACTTTTCATGAAAATTTGAACACTACATAATTAACAAGAACTTCATGACTGTAATTGCTTTGCACGCAGTATGTGACTGCTGGGTCAGTTGCTTCAGTCAACTAAAAGATGACAAATTTTTTACATACCTGTAACTAGCTTTTGTAGTTACTGTCTTCCTCAGTACCTCAAAGCATTTAGCTCTGGAAGTGTCTAAGGACTTCAGACAGTGCATCTGACCAGGACAAAAGTTCTGAAAGAAGGACAGGGTGTTGATGAAGATGTCCTCAGTAAACTTCTGATTTTCTTCTTAAATGGCTTTTTAGCTAGTCCCAGAGCAGCATAAGTGTCAGTAAAGTAAGGCTTTTTTCTGTAATGTGGGTTGTTACAAATGCTAGGTAAAACTATGTACAAAATTAATCTGTGCAAGGCATATGTGTGTCACACCAGTGATGAACTTGGTTCATAAAACACAGAGTTGTTTAAAATTACTGGCCACATGCATACAAGAGTTTATTTTATGAAGTGAAGTTTTGGGGTTTTTTGCAAGAGTTAGGTCAGAATTGTTGGAGCAATTTGTTTCCACATGTCTATCAAGTCAATATATAAATTTCTTTCAAATCTTGACCACTGATTTTGTTAATTGGGGTGGTTTTCCTTCCATGTAATAGGACTTCCTTTAGCCACCCTTCTTGAACTGATTGTTTAGGAGCTAATGTCAGATCATGTTCTTTATCTGCAGAGGGGATTTTTGTGTTGCTTTTTGGGGGGTGTTTTAGTCTCGGAATGTGATGAACGCTCCCACAGTGCTTGTGTAGTACTTGGAGCATGGTCCTGGAGCATGGTAGCTGGGCAGTGCAACCTGTGTCATCTTTTACATAGCTCATACATTTTAGTCTGTTAGTGTTGCTAGTGAACAAAGATTGTTCTTGTCATCTTTGGGATGATTTTTGATCAGTTGAATGTGAATTTAACTTCTAATTGGGCTATTGTTCTAAGGTTTAATCTGCCAGTCAAGAGAATATAGCCTGCAAAATAGGTGGTTTATAAGATGAGGTAATGATTCCATTTTGCAGGAATTTCTTAATAAGTTAACTCTGCCATTTCTAAAAAAAGATTTCAGTGATTTCCAATGCAGTATAAAGGTGCAAATTTGGTAGTGGTGAAAGAGCATCTTGTCACCTCTACAAAATACAGAACAAGCATGGAAAACTTTTTCTTGAAATAAAGCTCAAAAATTCTTTAAATGGTGAAAAAATAACACTTCTCCAAAAAAACCCTTCACTCCTGGGTATAGTGAAAGTGACTGGAAGTAAGTTGATAGATACCAGAGTGGCTGTGTACAGTATAATAAACACTGTGGCCTCTAGCCCGCACGGGTGAACACCTGTGGCACATGGAGCTCTGTGATTTCAGAGGCCTCTCTGTGTGCATCTCCCTGTGGAGATGGAGCCCTTGACCGGGACTGGGTCGAGCCAATATTTTTTTCCATATTTTCAATTCTAGTCTTTAAAAATAGTTTTGTCATCTGTTTAAACCAATGTCTGCCATCAAGTTAATTGAGCAAGCCTGAACTCTGCCTTATTATTTATTTATTTTTAACTAAGCTGTGAGTATTGAATTATATGAAAAAAAATTTTTTTAGGAGTAAACCAAGACAAATAACTGGATAATGGATTTTTACCACTTATTTTATTTCAAAAGGAGTAAATAAGCTGCTTGTTCCAACTACACGGTTTCACCGAGTGTCTGAAACCATGCTAATGCACGGAGTTGGTTTGCAATGCTTTTTATTGTTAAGATGTCCACAATCAATTTCTGTAAATACACGGATTATTAAAGGGTAAACTAACTTGAATTATAAGCTGTGCTAGAGGCTGGTTTTTTCCTTATGTTTTAGTAAGATTTCATTCATATTTTTTATGTCCCTGTTCTGATATTTTTCTTCCTGAGATGAGCAGGGTCTGTTAGTCTTGTGTGCAGACAACAGCAGGTGATACACGGTGACATGTCCATGAACCCAGGTTAAAGCTCATGGCATCTAATTTTAGGTCAGCCAGCTTTGGTAATATCCCATCAGAGCCTGATCCTGTAGCTGTACCACACAGATAAATCCAAAGTGTAGTTATCGAGAGTTTTGTGTACAGAAAGACTGGTTTTGATTTTCATCTGATCTCTTTTATTTTCTTTTTCACTAAAGTGTAGAAGTTTCTGCTATGAAACTATAGAGGCATGTAATTTGAGTTTAAACGACATTATTCATTGAAATGGAAGGACCGTAATATTTGTAATTATAAGAATATTTTAAAATATAAGTAAAATATTGTTACTTGTACGAACCGTCAGAATATCTTTGGATATACTTTCACTATTCAGTGTTAAATTTCAAGATGAAATAATTGCAGAATAAACCATTGTGAATTAATGATTGTGACTCTTCATACAACCCTCGATCGTAATATGATATAAACCTAATTCTTAACAAACAATTTTAGCACCAGAGACAGTGAAATCCGAAGGGCTAGAATCCACTTACTGGCTTAAAAATGATGCCAAGCATGCCTACAAAAGTACCAGTCTCATCCCGTTCACCTTTTCTGAGGAAACTGGGTT
Organism: Buceros rhinoceros silvestris; assembly: GCF_000710305.1. Classification (NCBI taxonomy): domain Eukaryota; kingdom Metazoa; phylum Chordata; class Aves; order Bucerotiformes; family Bucerotidae; genus Buceros; species Buceros rhinoceros. The sequence goes on along the minus strand of NW_010429751.1, from coordinate 228,405 downwards.
TTTCACATGCAAAGAAGAGGTCTCGTTGTGTTAATTCATTTTTATCCATAATAGGATACTATTGGTCTGAGAACTAGTATTTTGAAAAAAGGAAAGTTAAGCATATTGCTGTTTACCTCTCATTTCGCCTGTGCTTCATTTTCTTTTCCTTTGTTAGGATGTTAAAAATAAACACGAAACCAACTTGCCTTATACTCAGATATTTTAATGCAGATACTTGACTAATGTGGGTACAGACTGTAGGAGTCTGCTAGTAGGTGTAGTACTCAAAAGTAGCGTTTTGGAAAGTGGGTATTTGTACTTTGATCTCATGCACTTACAGCATGGCATTATTATCTGGTCTTTTAAAGATAGGTGGTTGCAAGTGGCTTGCAGTGACTCATGGGATATGGTACTTAGTTCACTAATTTTAGCAGAGTGATTCTTATCTTTCAACGTTAGGTTTTATTGGAACCTTTTGGAAAAGCGATGAAGTGAAACAAAATGGAGTTTAGAGAAAACGATAAGCTGAATCCCAAAGTAGCTAGAAATAATATACAGTGAAAAATAAATTAAAAGGATGTAAGATATGTTTATTGCTCAACAAATCTTTGACAAGATCTGTGAGACAAGAGAGCTTTGTCCTTCCTAGCACGCGATCATCATTTTCTATTAAGTCTCACATTTATGCGTTCAGTAAGAGAGGAACTCGCTCTACAGGTACCTGTTTCCAATTGCAGATGCTTCTCAAATCAGAAACCAAGAAACAGCCAAGTCTGTGTTGGCTGTTTGTGCCTTATTACTATTTTCTTGGTGCCATTGCCAGTAAAAGAAAACTTCTGAAGAGGAGGTAGTCTGTTCCTTGCATAACATTGCAGTGCATGTGTTCAAATGCACAAACTGAAGTGGAAATTTTGCCTCCAAGCAGTGGGAGTTTTGTTTCTCCAGTTTTCATTTAGGTCATTGTTAATTTTGTGATCAGTATTTCCTGAGCTGTCATTGACTTCAGAGACAAGCTTAAACCCCGTGTTTATGCATAATTCCCTCTCTCCAACCAATTACTTAAGATTCAGGTTCAAAATTGTGCAAAATCAAAACAAAAGAATTGCTATTTCATAAAATGTAATCAGAAGCCACGGATTGTTCACTGATGAAAATTGATGATGTGCACTGCAGAAAATTCATTGTTACCAATAGATTAAATTAGTATGATGGAGACCCTGATCATATAAGCACTTGATTCGCACAGGCCACAAGCACATAAATGCATAGGCCTTGGGGCGTACTGATGAATCAAGTATATTTTCATAAAATATTTTTAAAAATCGCAACTTAAAGTACGACTGCAGTATTCTAGGAAGAACACAGTTACAATTTGTTTGGCTTATATAATTTTATGTAGTGTTTTATTTTTGGTTCTTCTGCTAGAGTATGCAATGGTATGTACGCATTTTTCATGCCTTTTCAATATCAACACTATGACTATTGGGTTTTTTGCACATGCTAAATTTTACATTGATGATGGTTCCCACTGAAGTTGAGGCACTTTTCGTACATGTACACTAGTCTTTGAAGGAACTTACACTATCTGTGAAAAAAAAGAACAAGAAAAAAGAAGAGGAAACATGGATAACATTTTTCTATTAGTGACTTTTAGCATTTCTTGTATATCTTAAATCCTGTATTTATAGAAATCCTTAATTATAAGTAAAAGAAACTGGTAGAGGAAGAAATACAAAGATTCTCTACAGGAAGAGCTGATACCAGTATGAGAAGAAAGGTTAATTTTACATTAGGAAAGCTATGAAACCAATACATCTGGAAATTGAGGATTTTAACACAGTTTCAAAATTATGGAAAAAATACATGTAAAAGCAAGTCATGTGATTTTATTATTATTTTAATTACAGAACATAAAACCTGTGAATTCTGAAAATTACCTTGACTTACCCTGTTCATTAGCAGTTACCTGCAAAACCTAGATAATCCTTTTTGCTTTATGCCACAGAGTTGAGAAAGAGTAATGTTCTCCTCACCTTGTGCTTCTATTCTTTCTCTGTTACGCAACTCTGAAATCTCGGAAAACTTTTTCCTTTCTCTGTTAATTAAAAGCAAAGCTTTGTTATTAGTTGTTTTCACAGGAACCAGACTGGCACCATTTTTAGCTTCTTAAAACTATAGTTGAGACTGTAGGATGTTCCTAAGAACCGATTGCATCAACCTGTTCTTGGAAAGCTGGGTGCTTCAGTGTCAGTCATCGTGTGCAAGCTGACATTTGGAGATAATACTGCACACGGAATAATTTGGCATTGACACTAACATCTTCTTAGTAAAAAAGGAGAATTTAATTTTTTTTTCACCAATCAAAATAGCTTTCTGAAAACTTTTCTTGCTCTTGGTAAAATGAGGGCTAGAGTGAGAAGGGAGGTACACTTCACTCACTGGGAACTTGCAGTGTCTGACCTCTTATCAGTCTGACTGGAATATAAGGTCAGTTGTTTACAGGCTGCCATATTAAATCCTTGTACATGTTTGCTTGTTTAGAAAAAGTTTGTTTTATTTTACGGACAGTGCTGATGCATACCTGGAAACATTTCAGACTGACAGTGTTGGATGCAAGAAACCTGGACACTCTCAATCTGTAACTGCATCTTTCAGTTTTGTAGTTTTGTCTTCTCTTTCTTCTTCTTCCACTGACCTGAAGTCAATAGAAGAAATATTTATTGTAAGAAAGAGATTCTTCCTTTTTCTGCACACTTTCCACTCTGCTGGCTCGCAGAAGGCTTCTTTATGAAACCTTCTAACTGGAAGCATACTCCTAACTTCTCCCTGATTCCAGACATGCAGTCTCTTCCTGTTACTCAATTTGTACCTTTCAGGAAATATGGATTATCAGTCAGTTATCTCCAGGTGCCATTTTTACTAGGTTTTCTTATCCATGCTGACATACTTTTTCTCAATACTTTTAAAAAAATTTATAAAAATAACCCATTTACAAGTCATCCAACTATAACCTAACTTGTAGCACTAACTTCTGAAGACATGTAGCTTTCAATAAAATGGAATTATCTTTGTCCCTTATAGTGGCACAGTAAATACTGATAAATATCAGCTAAAGCTAATAGGTGGCACAGATGCTTTGGGTACAGGTGCACTAAGAAGCCTAGAAGCAGAACATGGTTTGCTCTGCCAAGTTAGTGGATAAGCCATTAGAGTGTTTCTGGGCCAGTGGGGAGGAATGATATCTACATTTCCACTTGGCTCTTCTTACAGGAGAACTGCCTTTCGTGATCAAACTAGTGTGTCATGTAATCCAGAGCCTTGTCTCCAGCCATTGTCAATCTCAGATGTCTCCTAAAAAGGTACCAAACATTGGCCAACTTTCTGATGTAGAAAGATGTACAATACATTTTTCCATACTAGTTCCCGAACAATAATCATTTAGATCATGGATTTTGTTTTTACACAAATAGAATTTTTATTTATTCCATTTTAGAATGTTTTAGATTCTCTTTACTGTAATAACTGAACATTTTAGCTAATAATGTTAAAACCTACTCCTTTTTAGGTCAAGCCTGCTCTGTCCTCTCCAAATGCCTTGCAGCCTCCCACTGCAGTGCTCTTGCTCTTCTAGCATTTACCGAGAGCTCCTTCCCTCTTTCCTCGGTTGCAGAAAAGAGCTACTATACCTACCTGTCCCGGGTATTTGATGGAGATAAGAGACCTTGAGGGTTAATGGAAGGCCGTAGCAGTAGTCATTTGAGTGCAAATAAGAGCTGGGAAATGCACATATAAAAGGAAGAAAGGGAGAGTGTGATGTGAAATGCTCATTAAGTGAAAGTGGAGGTACACATGTCACAGTGTACATGGGAGAGGACCAGTGTCTTTGCTACTTAATTCGGTGCAGCACTGTTGACTTTAGTGGAACAGTATTAGTTTACACCTGCAGAAAATTTTCTCCTGGATATCTGGGAATGAGAATATATAATTAAGTGTTTATGGATGAGTGACAAGAGGGAGAGACCATGCGAGAGCAAGGGCGCATGCACACGTTTTCAGGCCTGATTGATTATATGAAAAAAAGCCCTGGAGTCGAAAGAACATTATTTTAAATTAACATTCATTATCTTCACGCACAAGATAACAGTTCTTTTTGGACCAGATTCTAACACCATTATGTTTCTTGAGCAGAGACTGCTTTTCCTGAATGAGTTATTCAATACGAGAGGTTATTCAGTATGAGAATGGCAAAATGTAGTCAGATCTTTGACAATAAAAATATATGGTTTAGTCACTGTATATTAGAATAATGCTGTATTATTTCTGTCAGGAAAACATGGTGGGTTTTTTTAAATAAATGGTTACATTTTCTTCAAAATGTAAAATAAAAAGTAAGATAAACCCTTTTTTTTAATTTCTGATCTTATCCTTGGAGGAGCCTGCAGCCATTTTAATTCATGCTGCATTCATTGATCTAGCAGTTAGATTATTTCATCACACTGCAGCTAGGTCGTCTACCGATTGGACACTGTGAAAGAGTTCAATAACATATTTTGGATTTTTGGCTTCTAAATTTCATTTCTCAAAAAAGAAAAAAGAAAAAAAAAGCAAACACCCTATAAAAATCCGAGTTAAGTTACTAATAGGATAAAGGAAAACACAATGTGAATTAATGGTCTTATCATTCAACTCTCTTTTTTTCCAATACGTAATATAAAAAGAAAAATAAGCACATCATAGCAAACAAAGAAGAAAAATCCTATTTTTTATCTTCTTTGGCAGTTGTTTTGCTTTTAAATACAGAGTTCTGCAACATTAAGTCATCTAATTAGACAGCAACTTGCTATTAAATATTTTCATAACAGATATAGTTTGTGAACATGAAAATGAAAAGATATGTTTTAAAATTACAACCCCAAATAATTTTCTGAAATTTAAAAGTACTCTAGAAAGTGGCTTATCCTTTAATTTTAAGTGTAATCATGTAAAAAAGTGGGAAAAGTCTGTATTTTAGGTATGCAGCAGCAGCAGGAGACTAATTTCCTAGACTAGAAGTGCTACTGTTGTGTAGTAGTAGAAGCCCAGTGATCTAGATACATAAAAAGGGAAATAAATGTGGCAACAGCTGATGGGTGGCAGAGAAAAGCAAAGGAAAAGATTGTCTTGATGCTCTTAAGTGTCCTGAGGATTCTCAGAGGGAGCTACTTATAATGCAATAAACCTCTTTTTGGTATGCAGTAGGCAAGTGTCTTGCATAAAAAGAGACGGTAGATTCTTCGGCGGTGATACACGTGGCACCAGTGGTTTCTAAAGGGTCACTCGTGTGGTTTTCAGATAT
>NW_010429751.1:220188-222928 GCF_000710305.1 Buceros rhinoceros silvestris | reverse complement strand
TATGGAGGTCTTGGCCACTAGATAAATGGCAGATAGTCTCTATTAACCCCTCTCGCTTCCCAAGGGGAAGAGAAAGGGAATAAGGGAAAGGGACCTGTGGATTGGAAAAGAGAACCAAAACTGCTTTAATGAAAATAATAGCAATAAAATTAAATGCGTTCAAATATATACAAAACCAACACCGAACCCAACCTCCTGATGGCAGTCACGTCACTGTCACCACTGATGCTGTGGGCAGGCACTGAGGAAGGCCCAGGCTGGACTCTGGCAGACAGGAACCGGATGCAGGAGCTGGATTCTGGAACGGGAATCAGGGGTGCATGGACTGGGGTCAAAGGCAGAAGAGTCCTCCTTGGATGCCTTTGAAGAAGAGAGCTTGAGCCCTGTGATCCCTCAGCTTTATACCAAGTATGATGTGCATGGGATGGAACGGAACACCTTGTGGTCAGTGTAGGGTCACCTGTCCTGTCCGCTCCTCCCCTCGGATGCTGCCTCTAACTTACTGCACCCCCACCGTGGCACACAGGATTTAGCAGTGACCTTGGTCTGCACAGGAGCAAGTACAAGCAAGAGCCGTTCTGCACCCCAGACCCTGGTAGTGACTGTAAACACCAAGTGTTACCACTGCTAGAAGCAGACACTGTCTGCACAAATACACCGTTAACTTCAGAAAGTGCCGTCCCTTAGAAGAGACTGAGCTGGAAAGTGAAATCACTGAACAGAATTAGTGCTGTTCTAGCTCAAACCAGGAGTAGATGGAAAGGAAACATCATGCTCTTCTGAGGTATTGTTTTAGTCTGTTTGAATGCAGGTGGAACAAGAAAGTCATGTTTCATATGAAGATGGGAGCTGTGTTTCCCTCTTGTTAAATGAAAGCTAAGAGTCTGGAGATGCTGATTCTGACTGTCTCTGTCTGGATCCCTTGTCTCATTTCCTTGTGCTTTCTTGATGTCACTGAAAGTTTTGTCAAATGAGCAGTTACGATCATGTTAAGTATCTCTTAATGTTACTATACATTCAGCAGAGAGACCAAACAGGAAGGGGTCAGTTGTTCATCTCATTTGCAGTGTTTTTATAATAAGCAAATTATTCAGTGATTTAATTCTCGGACTGTTTTAATAGCTCCTCTGCTTTATTATATTTGTCTATGATAATTTTGGTATGACTTCTTCTTATACTTTCATCTGGGCACTCTGGGATGTGACTCCTTTCTTTAAGTCACATGCCATGATGTGTATACATGAGGAATGCCACTGTAGAGGAGGAGTTTGACTGACGGTTTTATGAATGCCGTCCCCTTGCAGAGTAAGACCTCAGTGCAGCAAGGCAGGTTAAATAGGGATCTAATACTTTTGCTCTCTTTCTTCTGCAAGACCATTGAATAGGTTGCAAAGGAAAAGGAATGTGCCGTGTCCACATTGTCTATTTCTTTGCCAGTAAGTAGAGGCTTCAGTGAGGTTAAAAAAAAAACCATGCTGAAACCCAGCTACATGGCAAAGGAAAATGAGAATTGAGTGATAATAAAAGCAAAATGCAACTTACTTGCAGTTTTTTTCAGGAACTGGAAATGCCTCTTGAAAAGGTTTTTGGTTGCTGAATTATGGTTTGTTTAGGAGTTGTCAAGGAAGGGGTGTTTAGCTACGGGTGAAGCAGGCTGCAGCCCTCCTGCTGCGTGGGAGAGTTAAGTGTCGGTTGAGTTCAGTCCATTCTGGTGGGTGTGGTGGAGAGATTATTATCAAGTAAATAAATGAAGAACAGTATTACAATAGGTATCAAAGCTTTTCATGTTTGTGTTACTAAACCTAAGAAACAAAGAGAGCTCTTGACAGTTTGAAATTACAGCCCTGTTTTTGAGCATTTCTTCTGAGTTCCACTGAATTAATGAAATTAACTGGACTTGCGAACTTGGTGGGGAGCTGCCGGTTAGCCGTTGTTGCAGGAACTGCACATCTCAAGCAGAATGTGCTGCTTTACAATTGCTTTGTCTTGAATTTAAATGATGACCTTCGCTTCCTGCGTCTCAGGCTACGGCAAGCTGCAATGGGAGGTAGCCCTGAGAAGATGTTTGCTAATGAGGCTCTAGCACCCTTTGCAGATATGCTGGGTAATTGAAAAGTGATAGATGATGGTGTACTGTGTTTGGAAATTTCATTTCAAGTATATATTTATGTAGTTATGATTTTGACTCATCCAAGCTATTCGTATGATCCGTTGGCACTTTCCAACTGATGCCGGCCCTCACATCCCGGCCAAGTTCCAGTTTGTGTAATGCATTCTGACTACCTGCATTTCTCTAAAGTTTCATCTGGATTTTGTTACCGTTGTTTATTTACATAGTAATGTACTTGCCAGTTCACAAAATAACAGCACAGGATAAAAAAGTTACAAAAATCCCTGCTCCGAATTACATTTAGTATTTGTGCATGAATATAGTGTGCCATGATACAGTACAGGAAAAACTCAAAGCGTCACATTCAGTAATAGCATTCGTAGAAGAGGTAGGTTTTCAGAGTTTATGATCTAGAAGAGAAAGCGCAATCCATGAAGTGCAAGTGTAAAATGTAAAGCAAATGGGTGATGGAGACAAAGGAGAGAGGTGAGAAAACTAGATAGATCTAGGAGGGATGAGGAAGGAAACACAGATGAGGTGTAGTCCTCTTAGAAGGCACTCCTGGAAAAACTGGTACACCATGGGTTAAGTTGCTGATCAGTGTGCACTGTTAAACGTATGATATATTGT
>NW_010429751.1:212395-220081 GCF_000710305.1 Buceros rhinoceros silvestris | reverse complement strand
GGATGTAATTCAGTGGTAGGAGAAATAATAGCTGTTTGTATTGCAGTTAAACATACATTTTTTTTTTACAAGGTTATTTGGCATGGATTTTACATGTGTATCAACAAGGGAGGGGGAGTCAATTTATGTGGTGGTGTGTATACGTGTCAATAGGACTTAGGCAATAAGAGATCTTCACGTGGCAACCATTTGCTGGTGCAGAAACGTTCCTCTTCTGCATACAAAGGCATGTTTTATCATTTACCACTCAGTCTTTCAGAATCCTGCTTAAATTACAGTAGGGAGAACTTGCTGTGTGTTACTGTAGAGTAATGTAGGTGAAAAAAAGAACCCAAGCCACATCCTGTTGTGGAGAGTTGTTATGTAGAAATGCAAACTCTGAAGATGCGAGCTTGTTCTTAATAGTGATTTATATTAATAATCAATGTTAACCTGGAATGGATTTCCAGAGTTCAAAATAATCCAATATTAGACCATATTGCATGACCATAGCAGTCTTAATATCTACAAGTTCTGTCCCAGTGTTCTTCCAAAAATACTTACGTCTGCTAAGAGACACTTCATCCACAATCCATTTGACACAGATATCAGAAGATATGGAAAAAAGTTTTAAACAGTTTTCATTTTGAAAATGCTTTCAAGTTTTTCACAAAAAGAGAGTTTGGCAAAATTTTTTTGTTTTATTTTTCTAGAAATTGAAAAAAATGCCTTTGAAAATATCTTGGAATTTGCATATTAACACTGATGTTTCTTATTGTTAGTAGTTGCTTTTACATGACTTCGTTTGCTAATAAAAGTAGTACACACTGTACTATGTACTTATGCAAAAGACAGATTAAGGACAAAAAATGTGCTTTTGAAAGTTGCAGTTCTTCCTATTTTTATTTTGGTCTGTTTAATGTTATTTGGGATATCTGGCTTGGGATTGTTTTTGGAAAGCATTTCAACAAAAATATTTTTCGCTTTAGGTCATGGATACACTGTAGTACTTAACCTTTGAGCTCTTCGCTAGGAGAACATTGATCACTTATTCTGACTTCCTTTAGCTCCTTTGTAACCCATCTTAAATAGTTTTACCTGTTTCTGCTGGATCAAGCCCACTGAAAATGCTATCACAAGCCCTTCTGATAGCAGGCAGCCTGTCGTGTGTAAGTGGAAGGGTTGAAAACCACCCTTTAGTGCTGCCAGCAGACAGGGATCTTACCCATTTAGCGCTCTCTGTCTAGTTGGCTCCTTTTTTTTTTTTTTTTTGTCTTCTAAGGACTTTTTTCATGAAAAGAGGTAGGAATACTTCAACGGGAAAAACCGTCTATTACCCACATGCTGTCCATTCTGGGAATGAGATCCATGTGGCTTCTTACAATTTTTTTTCCTTCTGTATAATTTATTAAAGCTGTTATGGAATATCAGCTTAAGGCTAAAAGAGGTTGAACTCTCACTTAGCCTCATTAAGGTCTTGGACTTGGTGTTTACTACTTCTGCTTTCATCAAAGCCATTTCCTCAGAGGCTTTTGCAGGAGATGCGTATGTTCTTATGAATAACCTTCTTCATTTTCTGCTCAAATCATGGTAGAATTATACTTTTTAGTCAGCAGGTTTTATTTAACATCCAAATTTTATTTCTGGTGTTCTGTCTCTAAAGCAGAATTTGGTTTTTATACTTTTATGCCATGGGTTGTCTACTTCGGTATTCACACATTGAAACACTTCAGGCCGTTCATGTGTGTTTTCTGAAGGGTTTAACAGTTCAGCCATTTCTACACAGGCTGTTGAAGTCAATTGAAGACTGACAAAATTTGCTATCAGAGTGCTGTGATGGATCTTCTGCCGTTACTACAGAGCGCTTTTCCAGAGCACACAACATTGTTAAGAAATGGTTGAGATGCTGGAAATGATGCTCTCTGGAGCGCCATCCCTACCTTCACCGTGTGCTGTAACATTACTCAAACCTATTTATTGGTACAGAAGTGTTAGAGTGGTTTGTACAGAAGACTCCAGGACCTCACATACTTAGTGGCCAGGTGTACTTGTTTAAATCACTGTGATGAACTGTACTTGTGCACTGTCACTCAAAAAGGGGAAAAAGAGGTCATTTACCAATAGGCGTTTTATGTGTGTATATATATATGTATGGCTCACATTAATGTTTTCTCTTTTATTATTTTTCTCTCCTTCAGGATTTTTGGAAGTTCCCTGAGTTTTATTTCTATGGTTGGGAGGAAACTGAAAGTGGCACAGACAATCTGTACCTTATATATCTATTTATTGCAAAGATGCAGGACTTCGTAAGTGAAAGGACATATATGGAGCTCATTAGTTTGACTATACATGAAGAATTCATGTCTCAGAGAATTCTGGTTACTAGTAACTGCTCCTTTTATTTTAACTATAAATTTAAACTGTGAACAATCAATGTGCTTAGACTAGTGATGTGCTTATTAGGTTAAAAAAAGAACAAGCTTTTAAAAGGAAAAAATTAGCACAGGGCAGACAGCATGGGATTTCATTAGTGTTTACTAAACTGCAATTTAATAGTCGCGTTTCTGTCTAAAGAAGTTTTCCACAATAGTCATACAAGTAACATTAAACAATGTCCTTTTAGTTTGTTTACTTGGGGTCAGATTTTTAATTATTGAAGTGATTAAAGTTGCAGGGACCATCTGCAAAGACTTAGCTGCCTTTGATTTTAGTAGAACTTTGTTTAAGTGTTAGTTCTGAAAATCCCACCGTGTGTGGACCTTATCTCTGTCTTCAGATACCTTTGAAAATCTGTCCCTTAGGACAGTTAACAGCATTCCCTGTGTTGTTTCAGTGGTTTTCCCTTACCAGTTCCTCATTTTACTCTGCTCAGAAAGGTCCATCAATTATAAACATAATTTTGTAGCAATTTCTGAACTAGAGATCATACCTGTCAAAAGGGATAGACTGACAGAAGAGACTTGGCACTGGCTTTCTACGTAGTACTGTACTTCTTTGCTCTAATAACATAAATAGGATAATTCTTTTCATCCATAGATCTATAAGTGGTGCACGAAGGCGATTGATATAATTAGTTTTGCATTTGGAAATGGTAATACAGAGATACGCAGTGACCTGCCTGAAGTTAACCAGCACAGGAGGAGACTGTACCAAGTTAGGAGCCCTCACACTTTGTCTACTTTCCCCCAGCAAATGTAGTTTCAGAGTGCTCGATCTAGCCATAAAAAACATCCAGATGAGAATCTTCTAAATGTAATGATTTGGTACTTAAGCAGAGTGAGTCATGTTCTGGGATGCTGGCACTGTTTTTTTGTGATATTTCCGTTTCACATTCAGCTTCAGGGGCTCAGTGGGGGCTCTTGGTCTGGTTGCCATATGAAGTTCATCAGGGGTGACAAGCAAAAGCAGCATAATGTGCTCGTTATTTTTGTCTATAGTGGAAATTGTGATGGGGACTATTTCTGTTTTGCATAAAGTCACCAAAATAATGCATTGAGCTGTAAGCTAACTGGAGATGCCCAGGACTATTCACAGCAGAATAGCCTGGATAGTGTTAGTTGTTGGATGTAATTATTTTGATTTCACTGGGGGCAAAGGCTGAAAACCACTTGTCAGACTTCTGAAATTGCACCTCTTGGTAATTGTGATGCTGAAGTTGGTACCTCTGCTGAGCCATCCAGACACAACTTGTTGTGTACTGGTTCCCCAACTGTAAAATGAAAAAAATTGAAAAAAGACCTTACAGTTCTGTCAGCGTAAAAACATTCAAGGCTACAAGAGCTCAGGCAGGATGGCATGTCAAAAAAACACTTCTAATCTTATCCAGCTGCTACTCACCATGGAGCGCTTAGCACTCTTCTCTCCTACCTTATCAAAATTGACTGTAGAGGAGGGATACTGAGCCATGTTGGATGTGTATGATGTAGGTGCTATGGGAGCTCTCAGCCCAGCTAGTTTGTTTTTTTCTACCCTGTCATTTAGAGTGGATTACAGTAAAATAGTGATTTTTCAGGCAGGAGAACAGATATGTGGTCTGTCTTCTTCAAATTAATTCCCGTAACTTAGCTGAGATTTATTCTTGATCCCAAAGGCTAGAGACCATTTTCTCCAAGGATTCAATTAGCCAACACCTAAGGAGAGTCCCCAAGCTTAGGACACGTTTATCCTTAAGATTCTTTCCCTTGGACACTACAAAAAGGTTCCCCAGGGGAGACCCAGGATACTTCATGTTCTTTGCAAGATGAAAGATTCTCAAGATTCCTCATAGCACACTCTGTCCTTCTAGTCAGAGCTTGATTTAGAGAAAGAACCAGTATTTGTGGGCCTTACAGATATGGTAGATGGAGAGGCTGAAACGTGAAGGTCTGTTTGTTAAGTCAGTAAAAAATATCTTATCTTTATATTATTCTTATTTACAGTCTGCTTGTATTAATAACCTAGGATTTAGATTTGGTGTGTATTAGATGTTGACATTTCTCTAGTGTTCCAACAGAGAAGCTAAAAGTCTGCTGTTACCTCTGTTGCCTTTTCCAGCTTTAGCCCATGAGTTTCCCGTGTGTTTGAGTAGCTTCATGTCATACTAAAGGAATTCGGTAAATGTGTCTTTGTTCAGTCCCTATGGTTCTTACGACCTCTATGAAGTGTCTAGAAGGAGGTGACTATGAAAGAGGGTAAAAAGCCACTTAAGCCACAGACCAGTATTGGTGTGAGGATGACTGTGTACAGCCAGCCTGAGTGAGTACAGACTGGAAGCCAAGCTATTGTTTCTAATCATTAGCATTTCAGATGGAAGAACCCATCATGATACCTATATTAGACGCATGTTGCGTCATAGCTGCTTTTCCGTGTTTGCTGTAGAGGGCAAGTATGACGAGACTTATGCTGCAGATGACACACTAAAATTCATGGAAGAATATGAGCCAAACTCCCCAGACCATGTGCTTTGGATAGCTGAGGGCTCCCAAAATGCAGGCTGGGACTTGTCTCAGTGTTGAGTGATTGGGTGATGTTTGCTTCAGCAGCTCTTGTTGACTTGTTTCTTCCAAATCCAATAGTTGGAATTTATTCAGCCACCGCTGCATGAGCATGGCCCTGCTGCCAGATACGTGACTGGCAGCCTCACAGGAACCACACCTGAAGCATTTTGAGTCAGGACTGGTTCAGGAGCTCTGCACTGGCCACAACTGGCTTCAGCGGTTCTGTATGGAGCAGGTGAGAATAACTCATCAGGTTTCAGAAATTATTTACCAGTCATGCTGTCTCATGCTTGTAACAGATTTTGAATATACTTTCCTGTGCCATGATTTCCTCCCTGCAAAATAGCAGAATCAGTGCTTTGCTGTATTAGGAGGCATTTGAAGCATAAATTAGAGGGGAGCCGTTGCTAAGACAAACACTTTTCTGAGGACAGGTCAGCTTCTAAGACCAGAAGCAGATAAAGATAATATGCCAATACTTTTAGCAAGAGAAGAACAGGAAATTAGAGGAAATAGTGCATGTTATTTTTTGTGGGAGCAATGGATAGAGAGAGAAAGTGGTTTCGATAAAAAAGTAAAAAGTAAAAGGCAAGCAGATTTAATACACTAAATTGTTTATTGACTCCATAAAAATGGCTGGAACTTCAAGTTGATGGTAATCCTGTAGTAGCAAGAAATTAAATTGTGCTTAAGCCATAGAAATTGTGAGAAACGCTTGCTACTATGATTTTCAGATTACATTACAGGTAGCAAATTCTGTACTTAGTAACTAAATGAATGTTATTTTGAGATTGAGAAACTAATAACTTGTGAAAGAGCATCATGAGAAGCAGCATCACGAGAAGCGTCTTCCTCAAGAGAAAAATCTTTTTTAAAATCTTCACCAAGAGACTACAAATCTTGCTAGCAATTCTCTTACCAGTACTCCACTACTATTTCTTCAGTCAGAGTGAACGTCTCTTCTCAGGGAAGACTGAAATGTAATTTGATTTAGCTTTGCTCATAGCCCATCCTTTTACTTTTTGCCGTGATATCAGAAGTTCCTTTGTCATCAGCGAACTGAGGCATTCGCTGCAGTAAAATCTGGAACTGCCCTTGTAGCTTTTCAGAGAACTGAATATTGTTCTTACAGAAATTATCAGGTTTCTCACTTCGTTCAGCACAAAGGGTGCTTATGCTATAGAACATGAGCCCTACACTTTGAAACATCCTCTTAGATTTCTTTCTTGGGTGTAATTAAACAGGAATGGTTTCTTCAGTGTTCACTCATCAAATCTGAATACCTAGCTTTCAGGAATGACTAGAGAGTTCTATAATCAGAATGTCTATGTTGGGTTTTTTTCCCATTTAACAAAAATGAAGACAATTTATGAACTGATAAAGGATATAGATATGATATCTTTTTTCAGCTGAGGTTAAAAAATTTCCCTGGCGTCACAGCAATTCTGTAGCACTGCCAAGAATTGAACTTGGACACACCTGCAGGACAGACCTTCTTAAGCAAATTTGTTTGCTGTACAGTTGAAGCTGGATGTCAGCAGCTGGCCAGGCATTGTCATTTCTGCTTAAAGCAGATAGGAGCGGCGCATGAGGCAGGAGACTTGGTACCAAAATAGACAGAGCGATCTTCCTGCAGCTCAGCTTTTCTGTTTCTTAAACTTTTAGCAGATTCTTCCAGAGTGCTTATCAGGTCAGGCAGTCTTTCTTAATGCTTTCTCAAGAAGTATTTGCCTGGATTTTACACAAGCTTTTCCTTTTCTAAAGAAAAATAAGTAGACTGAGAAGAAAACTTTCTTGTCTAAGGTTTTAAATTCTTAGAAATAGTGATTTTTTAAAAAAATCGAATAAATGGAAGCAATGTAATTGTTTTTCACATTTCCTCATGAAGCTTTCTTGAAACAGCAACCAAAACACTCCCACTAAAAAGAAGAATTATATTTTTAAATAATCAAATTTGCTTTCCAATATGTACTTCTGTGCTACTTTCTTCTAGCTGTTAGCTGTGGCCAATAAAAAATGCAAGGCAGTTTATTTTTTATTCCTCATAATTAGCTTTTTCATGATCACCGTATGCACTATGCTTTCAAAGCAGTTTTGGGGTGATTAAAAAATATTTATGCATTGTAATTTATTCATTGGTACTGCTTTTTAGAAAATCTTTGCGCTTTTTAAGATGCTAGTAAATGGGAAATTAAAAGAAGTAAGGACCACCAAGAAAATAAGGTAGAGCACAGATGAAATGTCCCATACCCATTTCCCATGACTGCAGGAAACAAGACGTAACGAGGAATGGGGAGGATGTTAGGGAGGTGGCCTATAATCCATGAAAATTTATAGGAAATCAGGTGAACAACTGAAGGGGCTCTGGGTGTGGGAAAATGGTGAACTAGAGTAATTGAAGCCAGTGGAGAAGTTCACAGATCCTATGGCTAATTAGAACAGTGGTGAGCAGGTCATGAATGTTGAAGGCATCACAGAATTAAGGATACAAAAATTGCACCAATGTGATGGATTATCCAGAGGACATTAAGTGCCCCAATGTTTCCCTTGTTCTATTTTGAAAATAAAGTTTTGCAAAAAAATTTCTAATTGAGTAGAAGAGAGATCAGACTTTTTTTTTAATTGCAAGAGAAAAATGATGAAGTCTACTGCTTCTCCTGCATGAGATCCAGGAAGGGCAAAGCTGGATTTCGTTTGCAGATTTTCATAGGGGTGATGTGCCTGTCGTGTA
>NW_010429751.1:207549-212319 GCF_000710305.1 Buceros rhinoceros silvestris | reverse complement strand
GTGTAGGATTCTGAATATGTTTACCCTATTTGTAATTAAAGTGGATCTACACCTTTTAGCATTCCAAAATTGTTAGGCAGGCATTTTGTAGTCTGAATTTCTTTTACCTGTTACTGTCTACCTCCGTCCCTTTCAGAATTACTAAAAAAATCCATGTGTCTTCCATCTAGTTACCCTATCCCAAACAGGGTTTTTTCCTTTAAGAGAAAAAATCAAGTGTCTCATTTTTTTGTACACTTGTGTGTTTGTCATATAAATGATAAGTCCGATGCAAAATGCATGTAATTCTTCATGCCATTATGTTATTTCTTGTTTCACTCTCTACTACCTCCTTTGCTATAAAAGTGCGGTCTCTTTATAATACACTTCGGATTTTATTTTTTTTCCAATCCAGTTATTCAGAGATACTACATGAGAGAGAAGCAATTCATGTGATATGGCTACATTCTTAAGCTGTAACAATGATAAATTAGTAACATTGCTTTAGGAATTTGCAGTCATTTTGCTTTTGATATGATTTTAAGAACTGTATTGCTTAAACTTGTTTTGTTCTTTGTATACCGTAGAAATTTAATAGTACAGTTCTGTGCAGATTCTTGACTGAATTACGACTAGATTTGTTCCTTAGTCTAGTTTACTGGAATATATTAATGTATAGATATCAAGTATAATTTATTTCCTTGGCAGTGCTTACATTTGTATTTGATTTATGTTTACAAAGGCAAAGTCTTATAATAAATAATAGAAGCAAACTACTTGAGTAGCTTTCTTTTTGATCTTTTTTTGTAACTGCGTAAACATTACTGCACGCTCCTGGGCTGATACTGGTGGTAAATGGATGTTTGACATTTTGTATTTCTCTACCACCTTATCTGCCTGTTTATCCAGCCACGTAGTCCAACGTCTCTTCCAGAACATGCGTATTCATAAAAGCTATTGACTATTGTCCGGATTGAGATTGGAGGGCTGTGGGCAGTGATGAGATGTATAACTTTGAACGTGTATTTTTAAGAAACCCATCTATCTGATTTGCTGCTGTGCTGAAAAGAGTGTTTATTCTTCCTGGTTATTTTGAAATTAATTTCTTGATTTTTAGGAGAGAGAATGTAACTGGAGAGATTTGAACTGAAACTCTTCTTAAAATCAAATTATTTAGAGTTCATGACAGAACATTTGATCTATGTATTTTTCCCATATGCAGTCTTTTAAAATTGTTTCTGTAATCCCTGGATAAAGCTTTGTTGCAGGAGTATATCTCATTCGTGATGGTGGAGTAAGGGAAGAACAGGATGAGAGATGGATCTTGGAGATTTGTCTTTGCTATTTACAGATCTTGGGCAAACCCTTTAACTTTTCAGAGACTCAACTGCCCCTGCTTTAGATTGTGGGCAGTTCTGAAGTTCTTCAGAAGATCTAACATAAAAATCCAACTTCTTTTAGGGTACTAGAAACTACTCCAGAGAAAACAAGTTACTCTGCCATCCAGTAAAATAGCATCTTTTCTTGAAGAGTTTTCTGTGAGCTTCAGAAATTGTTTTTCTGGGTTTTGGATAATGCTTAGTAACCCAGAGCTAGTGCTGCATCCCATGGCAAGTCGAGTTCTGAGTGTGTTGGTCAAATCATTTTTTTATGTTTTGAACTGTGGGATTTTGCAGTGGAATCGGCTTGTGGATGTGAGCTGCCTGGTAAGGCAATGGAGGATAAGGTCTTCTCTTGGAAATAGCCTAAATCATCCCATAGAATACTTCTTCTGCCAGTTTCTACCTGTGTGCTGCTCCTCTTACCACCCCCATCATCATGCTGCTTTTTGAGGACAGTCATGCCATCGTGTCTCCATGTCTCTCTCATGGGGACCTGCCTGAGGAGTGCTCTCTAGCTCAGGCTCTGTCGTTGTGAGACCTCTCCTTCACCAGGCACGTATGAGTAAGAGCTCCTCTTTTCTGGTTTGTCTTTACGGTGATGTGTGGTGGTGGTGGACGTCTCACAACCATCTCCTTCCCTCTCAGACTGGTTTGGACATGCCAGCTTCTGTCCTAGGGTAGTTCAAAACTACTGTATGCTATTTCCACTGCTTTCTTACTGTGCCATCGTGAGAATTGTCACCTTTTGCCTTTAAAATATAATGAATGAAGTCCATTTAAATATTTTCCTTCAATGATGTATTTGAAGTATTAAAGAGTTGATAAGCTCTTTAATGAACCCAGAGTTTGGTGTTAGTAATTAAAAAAAATAAGTAGTTCTGGGTTTTGTCAGAGCTGAAGGTCACCAGAGGCATAATGTATTAAAATAATATGATACATAATTTCCCTTTTCCAGATTTTTTTGTGAAAATTGAAATATGTGTGTTTTTTACGAGAATCTGTTTTTATACATTTTATTTTAAAGAAAACAAATAAATTAAAAACCACTGTAATTTTAATTCTTCCTTACTTAGGGATGAGGACAAACAAAATGTCAGGTGCAAACCAATTGACAATATCATAGCAATGAATATATTGTCTTTGGAGTTTTTTATAACGTATGTGAGAGTTAGCTTCGCTTGCCTAATACGATATCAAACTGTGTCCTCAAGTGAGGCACGCAGACACTGGGTTTCTACCCTTAGGAAGTGTGCAGTGATCTAGTAGGATTTGAGGGTTTCAATCATGTTAGAATAAATACTGAATTACTCGTGCAAGTGGCAGCACTCCAGCAGGGCAGCTGAGCACTGCCTAGGCTGGGCTGTCCATCAGCTGCTCCAGCGTTGGTGGGAAACACCTCTTTGCCATGGAGGGTGCTGCTGAGGGTCTCTGAATCCCAGGTAAACCATGTTGCAGTCAAGTGCCCTCATGAATCACACTTTTATAACCCAGATATTGAAAGGTCCTATCGTAACTCAGGTAAATGATTTAAATACTAAGCCAGAGACTTCACAGATACTTGTTTTGAGTTGTACAGCTGTTGGTTATTCTACAGCGGTCCGTAAGTGCTTGTAGAGAACCTAGGTGCATGCTCACAATTGTTAATCACTTTCTATTGGGTATTTGACAATTGGGTAATTCAATTATTAAGATTAAAATGACTTGGGCTTAAAAAAAAAAAAAAACTCAGCATCTTTAGCAGCATTGGTAACACCTACATACCCCTGAAATGTGGCCCGTTCTCCCACCGTAGTAGGATCCTCCTCAAGCAGTGGATAACTATCACAACTCCACCTACCTTTCTCACACTGGTGTTTTAATGAGTCTTTAAATATGCTCTGTTCTCACTGAAGGCAAACCTTGATTCTGAAACGTTACTCTGTTAACATGCTATTCTGCCATATTTTTTAATATAAGGCCAATAATGTTTGTCCAAATTCACCACAGGTAAAGAAAATTAATCCTGGGAGAATGTTTAGCTTATGCAGAATATTTGCATGTGAACACAGCGGATACTAGTTTTCAATGTTTGTTAGTGTGCAGTATTTCAAAGAGTTCCCTTGTATCGTTTCATATATCACATAGTCATAAAAAACCTCTTTGAATATACATTGTGGGAGCCTCAGAAGAGTGTTAATTGTATGTTGCTGCAGTGGTCAGGTTCTAAAATTAATATTTTTCTTAATAGTTCCAATTTTGTATCAAATTTGTATTGATTTTTCATGGTTACTTCTCAAAGTATCATGCTAATTTATGACTACTATACTACGTATTTTTCCTTTAAAAACAAGGAGAGCCGTTCCCTTCTTACAGATACAGGCATGCTCTCTAAACATGTCTAAATTAGAAATAATTAAATGGTTTTGTAGATTCTGGGGCTCATCACAGACGTGTGCAGAAACTGTAAAATTAAGAAAAAAACCTTCCTTTTGAATCTACTGAGATTTTTAGGTGAGATTCATGAACTTTTATTGATATTATCCATATATGCATCTGAAAGCATTTTGAAATAGTATTTAAGTAATTTATTTCTTTAAGGAAGATGTGTGTTAGCTGAGTTCCAATACATTTTGACTCCACTATGGAGAACAGTTGAGTATAATTGTCTTTGAGTTAATTAGTTTTTGAAGTCTTTTCCAGTGATATATAGAGAGAGGATTAAGAGGGAGATTACCAAAGCATTGTGATTTTTTTCTCGTTGTTTTTAAGATGGAATCCTTGCCTTAAGTCAATTCCAATTACTTCCTTGTAAGAAACTGTCGAACAAAAAAACCTACAAAATCATCTATAGCAGGGTTTTGTGTCCTGGGGCCTGAGAGACATATGCAAGGAGTGAGGTCCTGTTTTGCTCATGCATTTTCTTTTCTAACTCTCCTTTTTACATGGTAAGGCAGGGTTGTCTTTCTTTTCCCATTAGAAATGCTGAAGTTCCTTTTCTCTGGCTTTTCTTCTGTTGGATGAGCAGCAATAAATGAGAGGAATAACGTCCCGTCTCGCATCCTCTGCTACCATTTTTCACTGGGGAATAGTTTTGGTTTTTTTCTGCTCATTTTTCATGGATATTAACTTGCTCCATAATGTTCTCTAGCTTGACCTTTATTTTATGTTTTGCTTTGGATTTTGTCAGAGTGATGATACAATTTAAATGCAGTTCTGTAAGGTTATTTTAATTGAATGTTTGAGTAACTATGTGCTTCTGTAATGAAAGAAATTAACTTGATCTGGAGCTTGGAAAGACTGTCGTATGTATGATTTCATAATTAAAAAAAATAATTAAATGAATATAGTGTTCTATTGAACAGATCTCAGATCACAGTTCATTGGCTTTTGGCTTTACAGAACCTAAGTGCAGCCGCACCCTGAATTCCTG
>NW_010429751.1:174633-207495 GCF_000710305.1 Buceros rhinoceros silvestris | reverse complement strand
TTCCTGCTGCTGAAGGGTTTCTTCCAAGCATTCTGTTATATCAAAAAATGATATGTGACGTATCTCCAGGTCTGGGAGTCACAAGTTAACCTTCTCATAGGAGGAATCTCCTTTGGAGTCATGATTGCTTCTTTTTCTTTCCTGTCTACAGTGGTCCGAGTTTAGTGCTGGACTGTATCACATCAGACAAGTCTTTGTGGATATTGTTAAGCAGCTCTGTAATAATATCTCCATTATTTTCCCGCCTTCAGGATTTCTTGTCTGGATTGGTTTTTTGTTTCCTCATTTCACATTTGTTGGAGAGGCTGAAGAATAAAGGGTCGAGAATGGCTTAGACCATGCTGCAGGCTGAGAAGAGTTACACTGAGTTAATGACACAGGGTACAGGGGTCATCTGTTCACCACTGCTCTCCTCATTCTTCTGGTACATCGGTATTGGTAGAGTGTGGAGGCAGTTCAGTGAGACTGTTTTCAGTTTGTCTTTGTTTTATTTGCTTAACATAATCAACTTCTGCTTATCAAAGCCGTTCTTGCTAGCGTGCTTGCATCCATGGTCACATATAAGAAGGAACAAGCTTGCCATTTTCATTATACTTCCGAAGTGGCAAAAGTTTATATTACAGATTGGTTTTTATTATAGCTGTGCAGGAGTCATACTCTTCTTCTATCAGAGAAATACCACCCGCTAAATGACACAGCGTACTCAAGCAAAACTATACGTATACGAGTCCTAAAACCCATAAAGGCAGAAACAAAGAACAATCTGTCATTTGAGACATCAGCCAAGACAGATTTTTTCCAAAGGCCCTTGTCTATAACTCATCGCTTATGACAAGTGGAAAAGGAACGACTTTAGGTGAGGGTCGCCCATGGGTCTAGCCAAAACCTAGATAGAGCCAGACAAGATGGTTAACAAAAGGCAGTATTTGAACTGGGTCATAAACCTTGAAAAGGCAGTCGTAAATCATAATTAAGGCTTTTCGTTTCCTTGTTGGTGTAACGCTTCAGAGAAGGAGGCTGAAACTGTTTACCAAAGCTCATTTTTTTGACTTCAGGAAAGTGTTTAGGAAACCTGAACCGGGGTTTATTAAGCATATCTGTGGGAGACAAAAGAGGGAATTGTTGGTCTCCAAGCAGCAAGCGGCATTGACAGGCTGACTGGTGTGGTCAGAAAGGATATTTAATTTCAAAGGATAAACTACAGGATTCATTTTTTCCCTTTTTTTATCTGAAGTCAAGCTTATCTGGTTTGTGCCTTATCTAATTTAACTTATGAGAACTGTAAATTCAGCTATGTAAAGCAAACAATTTATTTTGTTTTAATTCCATTTTCTCTTTGTTTTAATAAATCTTGGTTTTGTTAGGATTACTGTTGTGTGGGTAATTTCATACAGATGTCTTCAAAGAGTAGAGAAAATTTGTAACTCCTAAAGAGAATAGCTGAAGGGGAAAAAAACAACTCTGGAACTCCTTTTCATTCCACTGTGATCCTACTGGTGGGGTTTGAATTAAAGAGTTGTATCAGGAAGTCGCCTTGCTGCAGTTGGCAACCATAGGAGAGAGCCCAAAAACTGAAGAAGAGATACAGAGTTAATGGTTTCAGCCTAGAAAATTTAAATTTTCATTTTTTCAAAGTCTGATGAAGTGTAAGACTACTAAATAGAGAGGAGTAACAGGTCCTGTCTGTCAGATGACTAGAAGTGGTGTGGGGATACATTCTCTTTGTTTTGGAAATGTAGTAGTAAAAAAAAATTGGTTCTGAGATCATAGTAATGTGAAAAAAGAGGGGAGATGATCAGATTGTGTTGTTTTCACAGCCTTTTCCAGCTTCATAAAACATGATCAAGAAATCAGGTATTTAAGAGTAACTTGTAATTTTATAAGGTATAAATAGTGTTTTCAGACAGTGTGCATTTAGCCTGTAAAATTCACTGCGTAGGTCAAATAGTTAAACATAGTGGTTCAATTTTCAAAAAAGGCTTCATGACGTTAAAGGCTAATGGCAGCAAAACGTGCTTAGAGAAGGGTAATCAAATCTCATGATTTAAGATAAAAGCATGTTACCTGTGAGCATATGGGCAGACTTCGTTCCTCTCTGTCACCTGCAAAGCCTTCTGCAATTAGTGAGGTTCACTGTGGGTATTTGTAGTGTCTAACTTTTCTGAAGCACTGCTACTAGCAATCGTTAGTGGTAAGATACAGTCTTCTGTATGTCATCATATCGTTATCGAACGCTTGCGCAGAACATTGCCCTGCTTTTCTGTGCTGCTGTGTTGAGTGACACCAGCAATGTCTGAAACAAAAGAACCTGGTGATGTGGTGTTGCTGCTACCTGCAAAAGCACAAAATTGCCAGATCCAGCATCAAACAGAAGTGAACAGTTTTTACGTGCTACTTTGGGATTTAATTCAACTCTTTCGTAAATCAGTTGTTGCAGTTCATGCAAACCGCGCGCCCCCCCCCCCCGCATTTATAAGTAGTAAGAACTGAGTGAGTGGAAGCAGGCAATTTCTTTTAAAATAAAAATGAAAGTTTATTTTATATCTGATTTTAGCTTTAATTTTTCATCTGACGTTTGCTCTAAATAGCAACTCTGAAGTTAAAATATTTTACTTAAAATGCAATATGAGGAGTATATACAGAGTTGAATCATATGTGAATTCCTCCTTTGTAAGTAAAACCTGTAGGAAGGAATATAGATAGATTGTTTTTATTTAGCTAATTAGGAAAGGGTGACATGTTTCAACAGATAGAAGAATATGCTGTTCACTCTTAATAAATCTCAGAAAGAGATAAAGATGGCTTCCGAGGCTGAAGGTTTTAATTATAGTGTCAGATGACACCTAAATATTTCTAACTGCTTTTCCAGCACCCTGTCTGAAGAGGAGTCCTTGAATGGACTGGGGCATTGCTTGAGAGCAGGGTGACTCCTCGGTAGCCCATGGGATGTAGATCCACATACAGCTTCTCAGGAAGGGGAGGTTGTAGCTGTGGTTTCAGCATTTTTCTTATTTATTTTACATTCCATTTTATAACTTCCTGTAAAGTCCATAAAAGTCAAGGTCAAATTGAAGGAACTCTTGTGAATAAAGGGAGGCATTTATTTGAAATGGTAGAGGACAGAGACATCAGTATTGAAAATTTCCATTACTTACATGTTCGCAGCTTCTTTTTATTGCACTTCTTTGAACTGCTTGGAGGTGGTCACAGGCAGTGCATACAGAAATCAAACTCAGACTAACCAAATAAATTTGATCAGCTGCAGTCAGGAGGGTGAGATGACAGTTCCAGTAGGGATATGGTATACAGGGAGAAGGCCAAAAAGTTATGAAAGGGGATGAAAAATTTGTACTTTCTCTTAAATGAAGGTGCCGCTGATCTGAAATAAACAGCCTTGTGACCCAGGAGTCAAAGTGAGTTAGCCTCCTGAAATAAGTAAGGATATTAATTTTCTTTCATAGCTCAGTTTCTGCTTGATCAAGGTATTGTCGTAAAACAATGACGGAAATTCTGCAGTTATGCATTTGCAGTTTCATTTCGTCTGGCTAGATAGCCACATTTATAAAAATTACACTTCTTGAAAGAAAAATGAAAAAATGTCTTACACTGCAATTTTTTCTTAATTAAAAACTCAATCTGCCTGGAAAAAAAATTATTCAAAATACACATTATTCACATGGAAAATTCACATATATACCAGACCTTGCCATTAATCAGCCATTTTGCTAGAATTGCAATGATATTACCAGGGTTATAATTTAAATTTCTCTTGTTTATTTTTTATTTTGAGGGTAAGAGGGCGGAATTATTTAAGCCTTTCTCAATGAAAAATACAACTGCATTTTTTTACTTTAAACAGATGGGGTAAATAAGGTGTCTTCAATTATTCAAAGATGGCCATATGGAAACTGAAAACATATCAGTGAAATTTTTCATCCAAAAAAATTGCAAAATAACAGAAAAATCAATAATATGACAGCTAGAGCTCTTAGCTGAGATATAAGAACTACAGTTTCAAGCAGGACTTTAAACTAGGTAAGTGTAGGTTCTGGTTAAACAAAGACAGCCTGAGTGGAGTTTGTGTAGTTTAAGTACAGACACGTGAACTAGTAATCCTAATCTCACTTTATCTTCCATGGTGAGAAATGGTTAATTTTAGGGCTTAAGTCATCTGACCTATTTGTGATGTCTGCTTCACAGCAAGATGAGTGTTGCGCTGAGTAGATCACGTCTCAAGTGTGAAGGGAGCATGGAGTGATTAGCTGCGGCCTAGATGTCTGCATTTAATCAGTTTTTTCCTGTCTCTCTCTCTCGTGTTGGATGTTATCATCAACAAAATAAGACTCACTGTAGGGCACTGGCTATAGGGGTGGACCTTCTACAGTGTTCACCTGTGGTACCAGGCACTCCAGATGAGGTAAAGGGATTAAGATGTGTTCCCACATACATGTCAGTTAGAACTGTTGTATTGCCACAAACTGTCTTGGTACCAATGAAACAACACTTTTCTAAGGGGAGAATTTTATTTAAAAAAAAAATTCAGCTCAGCATTCATTTCTGCTCTAGTGTGTCTATCTACTTCACTGGAGGGATCATAAAATAGTTGTTCTAGAAGGAGTACACAAGCATTCAGCAGCCTTGCCAAAAGTAGAATAAACATTCTTCATTTGAGGAGGTAAGTTGCAAATGTCCTTCTCTGAGCAACCATGCTATGGAAAGAGTATCAGTTTGTTTGTCAGTGTTATTTCCTGTTCTCAAGTTGCTTAACACGCTCTCATTTTTGCAAAACAGCACACAGGGAAAAGAATTCTTCATCTAGTTGCTCTTTCTTTACATCAGAAATCGGCTCATTTCAGAAAACTGACACCCCAACGAACACCCAGTTACGGATTGAAAATGCCTGGCTGAACATTTCAGCAGGTTGAGGCAGAAACTGGTTTTTCTTTAAAGGTTTGCAGCTTTCCTTGTTTCCTGGCTTTAGCTAGCAGGATACACTGCTGTGCAAAAGGAGGTTTTAATGAAGCTTAAGCTTTTTCCTTTGAAAACCAGATTTTCAGCTTTCCCAGCACATTTTGGGGGTAAATAGCTGCTTTCTCCTCTGAACAGGTTAGGTGACTTTTGTTGGCCACATTTTTTCCCGAAGTAATTATACTTTAGGGGCCCTATGTTACTTCTGCCTTGAATTGTTTTTATGAGGAGCTGGCAGCGGAGCTGAATGGGTTTTCTTGGTGCTCTCCATTCTCTTTTCTATCCTCAAATGCTTATGCTTTTGTTCAGTGCTGCATGTTTGGCTGTTACCTACCATACACAAATGTTTTATGTTGTCACGTGTTGGACTTTTTGCCTGATACTGAATTTATTTTTCTGTGTGTAAAGGACTGGTAAGAGAATACTGTAGTCGTTTAATCCATATGAAATAGTTGAAAGTCTATTTGTAATGGGTTATTAAGTATATTCAAACCAGGAAGCACAAAGAAGGGGAAGAGAAATGGAAGTGCAAATGTAACTGTCTTTTTTTTTTTTTCATCCTCTTGTGGTATTATGTAGATCCCCAGCCAGATGGCTACTGGCTATAAGCTGTGTGTGGATTCACAGGATTTTAACTCCTCTGTTGGCTTCCCATCTGTCATAAACTCAGAAGCTGCAATCCAGAGACTGACATGAATGTCAGTGTCTTCTTTAGCACACCGAAACAGTTACCCTTGAAGGCTGCAGAAGGAGCATGAGCCCTAACGAAGACAGTACAGTGTCTGGTTTAACAGTCATGCTGCTAGACTGGGGAGTAAAATTTCTTGCGGTCAGTTTAAACTAGTGCTTTGAACCACGGGTGACCACTGTGGTGGCAGCCTCAGACAAACTGCCTGAAAAGTCTCCCCAAGTGGAGGTTTTTTCTCTTGAAGCTCAGTGAAGATTGTAAACCCACAGTTGGTTTTGGTAGGAAATCTCATTGTCTAAAAATAAAATAGCAGACTATATTCAACAGAGGGAAGGTGGTAAAAGTCAGAGTCTCTCAGCACTGGGAGAATAGATGTCAAACAGCTAAAAACAATACTATGGTCTTTCTTTGCTTTAAAATGACCAATTCAGCATTCCCTACGTTTTCCCTTCAGTATATGTCTTCATTTGGACAGACACATTCTGTTTCTGTTAATGGAGGTGAAAACAGTGCAAAACTTCTGAGATGTCATGGCATAGGGTAGAACAAGGCATTGACTTTGGGCACCCACTAGGGCTTCAGTATCACTGAAACAAAGAAACATTGTTCCTCAAAGTAAAAGAAGCTCTCGTAATTTCCCTTTATGTCATGTCATACTCAAGAAAGCAAAATGAAAAATTAAACCTTTATGAAACAGGCATGAACAAGTGAAATTAGAAATAGGGACTGAGCACACTTTAAAGCATTTTAGAATGAATTTTATCATGTAAGTGTATTGAAAAGAGACATGTACGTAAGTCTGTAAGGAAATCACTACTATTATGAAGTCGTCCCAAATTTGGATTTGGTTTTCTTAATTAATGGATTTGAATTATGTGAGAAAAAATTTTACACCCCTGTGAGAAAATAATCACTTTCCTAAGGAGTAGCTACCTGAAATTAAGCATCTGGTAATTGAGCTTCAAAAACTGTCATGACAAATTAACCTTTCCATTTCTACTCTGGGTTCAGTTCTGTAGGACAGGGAGCAGCTTAAGAGGATGATGAAGTGTTAGATGATGAACTGTGCTTCAGGTGGTTTCTAGTGCTTGGTGAAGTAGCCCAAAGTTAAATGCCTATTTCAGCATTAGGCATCACAACTTAAGCTGTTCCAGGCAGCTGCTTCAGCAGCATAGTGGAGTACAGATCTTCTGCCTAGGTTGAAAGAACACCACATGACAAATAAGATATGCCTTAGAAAGACTGCCGGATCTCTAGTGTTTTATTTGCTATATTTCCTGCAGAATATTTTATTGTAAATCCAAGCTTCAACTCAACAGACCTGCCCATTGTCATAACACTGTAATGTGATGATCCTCTTGCAGTTCATTTTCTTTTGGTTAGGCAGAGAAGATTTTCACAGAAATTGCAACACCAGGCTGTATTTCATGAATGACGTTTTCTGAAATTTATGTTAGGCTGATGGTAGGATTAGTTAATTTTCCTGTGCTTAAACTTCTGTTGGTTGCCACAGGGGTGGCACAATATTCAGTTATGTCCTGCACTTTCGTGAATTTCCCTTGCCCTGTAGGGCTAAGCCTCTGTGTCAGAGCTCTGGCTCATTCATCTGCATTTGGGTTAAAGGAGTAAAATAAAAACTCAGCCAAAAGTTGGCTGTAGAATAACTGAAATAATCTGAAAAATGAAATCCTACTTCCCCTGACAAAATTACTAATCCTCAATTTCTGTGTCTGAAGGAAATGGCTGAGAGTGAACTGTATGGTCCTGTTGCCTTTAATAAACCTCAGCCCTAGATAATGATACAGCAGGAAGAGCTCTTGAGTGTTTGGGAAGTAACTTCCTCCCTAAAGGGCCTCTGTAATCTGCTCTATGTCATTGCCATCATCATCAGTGCTTGAAGAAACGGCTTTCAGATGCACTTGCCAGAGGAGAGGCAGAACATAATTTTGCAAGTGCAAAGTATCATCATCTCGCAGAGCTGCAAAGGGCTCTTTTGTCTCTCTGACCTGTATCCCTGTCATATGCCATAGACATGCATATGAAAATCATAGCAAACCGTTGGTCAAAATAATATTTCTCACAGAATTAATACAGAGCATATACAAAATGAGAGAATCGTGCTGATGTGAAATGGATTTTCAGTATCAAAATTCAGTCACCCACAACTGGTCCTGGAAAAGCCTTGAGAGTAATTCTTTACATTAAAAAATAAAGTCATATTGTAAGTTGGCTCCAGGTAAAAGAAGATGAGAACTAGTAGTTGGAAGCATCTGAAAGTCATAGGTAATAGAAAATGTGTCAAAAGAGATCACATTAGAGCTCCCACCGAGATCTTTGAAAGGAACAGCTCTACAAATTTGTGACTGCGTATATGTTATTGGGAAGAAATTCTATGCCAGAACAACCTGTTTGCCAACTTCCTCCACACCATCAGCCATACCAAGACCTGGTTAGAAAATTAAGTGGTTTATTCCTTCTGTCCTCATTCCTGTCTATTTTAAACAACTTATAGGGAAAAAAATGCTAACCTGCAATGGTAGGGCAAATTTTTCTTGATGTCATCTGTTACTTGGTTTGCTGAGAAACTGGTGTTATCTGAAGTAACGGCAACATATTTTCATCACCTGACCAGTTTCTTTGGAAGACCTTTATTTCTTTGAATAATTTTTTGCTTTCGAAGTTTTTCTTTTTGAAGTTTGTAGGTTTGAAATTTTCTTTTTCTTGTTTTTCAACTTTTCATTTATCAACTTTTGCAGGAAAGATAAAAAGGGTCATGATTATACTCAGCTGTTTTCCACTTAAGGATTTATTTTGTTATGAATGCAGTTGTTTATCACTGTGCATTGGTTTTCATGAAAACTGCTGTTCTTGCATGTCTGTAGATGTCCTCTAGGCAATCTTCATCCTTGTCCAGACATGAACATTTTGGGGGGAGAGCTGAGAGCAATCTGAAGTAAGCAAGTGCAAACAGAATAAATTACCTGCTTTTGAGGTATTAAAAAAATGTGAAATGTCAGTGGAAAAAAAAAATCCAGATGAACCTTTGAAATGGATAGGGGTTAAGGCTTCGCTAAGGGGTGATGAATGATAGACTTGGTTTGGGGCAGGATGAGAGGAAAGCTTTATTGGAATGCGTATAATTAGTGAGTTTGGGTACTGCCTACGGAGGAGAGAGCATATGCTCTAAATATGCTGAAGAGCATACTTTAAAGCCAGATGTCTGTGTCCAACCTAGGAAATAACACTCTCCAGGAAACAGAGAGAAGAAAACCAAGCAAGGTGAGGGCTTGGGGAAAGGCTTCCAGTTCTACAGTATATTGTTCTCTCTGTTGCTCTTGTTTTGATGAACTGCCCCACAGCTGGGGAAGCATTGCATGAAACTTTCTGACATTTGCCTTGAGTTTCAGAAGCAGGATCTAAATCTGAGATTTTACAATTTGATCCTCTCCCCGCCTTAAAGTTTCTTTTGATTAATGCTGTAAAAGCCTGTAAGCTTTGGCAGTGTTTATCTTTGGCTCATCTTACCTACATTCCAGATCAATGTATTTTAACTCTCTAAGGTCTGGGTGTATTTCTGAAGGTTTCCAAAGGTGAGCCTAGGCATTCTGGGCTTGAAGGAGCTTCAGTTTGGAAACCTGAGTGGGTTCAGAATTGCACTTACTTTCTTTATATACTATCAGCTTTCCCTGAGATGACTGTTGACAAGAGAAAGTCTCCTCTGGGCTAAGATTACTTGTGGCCTGACTTCTGGAGAAAAGTGGTCGCATCTGCATAACACACTGACTTTCAAATAATTGAATATCTGAGCAGTTTTGGAAATTGTGTAGTTGTGCTTTTATTTATAGAGAGGGAGAGGCCTAAGAGAATAGCTTTGAAAGAAACAGGTTCGGGCAGTATTCGTTTTTGTTAAGGAGCCACAAAAATTGATTCAACTGCCTTCTGTCAATAAAAATGCAGCCTGGTAGAGGAATAGTTTTTATAAACATCTAAGATTTAAGTCCTCTTCCTAGCAGCAGAATTACAGTTTGTACTTTAAAGATACGGTCCGTTTTGTGTATTTCAGAGAAAGAGAAGAAAAAACAGCAATTTGGAATTTCATGTTACAGTGCAGAAGTCAACATCAACTTGTTATTATACCATATAGCTTATACAATCTGCAATGAATTTACCTTTTTTCATTATTTAGTGCTTTTCCATACCATCCTAATTCTTTGGCCTGGAAGATGCATCTCTTTCATTGTTCGGTGTGAAACTCACTTCATGCGGAATTACATTTCCTGCTTACATACCATGAAAAAAACCTGTTTATTTATTTATTTATGCAGTCATACTTTATTTATCACACCTTACTTACTGATGGAGAAATATCTTACATCAGTTCACTTGAGGCTTACAGAAAACAGGAACCAAACTCCTTAGCTTTCAGAACAGAAAGGAAGATGATGATCAAAAGCTTGCTTTCGGAGGAAGAGCTACTCTTCTCATTTACATTTCTTAGCATTTTCTAAGATGTCTTCCACCTCTCACTTTTATTAGAGGGAGTTGCAGAATCAAAGTGGCATCTACTTATCATTCAAACCGAAATTCCAGCCCTCACCATCAGCCTTCTTTGGCCATGATTTTTCCCCTTTCATGACCAAGTGAGCATTGGAGCCTGTCAGGATGCGTAGCTGCATTAATCATCTCTGCTCGCTACAGCCAAGTGAGTGGACAGGAAACATCTATTTACTAAGGGCTTGTCTACATGGGAAAATAGCTCAGACTGCTTGTTAGGTGTTAACTCTTTCTGTGGATTCTTCTCAAGCATGTTTCCGTGGTTTATCTTTAAGCTGCTTTGGAAAATACGGAATTTGGTAGTGGGTGTAGTTAAACTGCAGAAAGTCTGTGTTAGTGTGCAGCATGGGTTCAGGATGTGATCTTGTCTCTCTGTGTCACTTTTTCTGTAACTGACAGTCTTCATGTTCTTAGTCTGTGGCAAACGGGAGGTAAAACATGTTAGTTCAAGTCTTTTATATCAAGGGATGTGTGTATAACTTGTGTGTGTGTCCGTGCATCTGTGCGTTCTTACTGAGGAGCCAGACCATAGCTGATAGCTATTTGGGTGCTAGTATTATTTTTGATAACCCCCCAAGTAAACAAATCTGACGAGAACTCACTATTTTTCAGTCATGATATGGGACAAAAAGTGTGTAGAATGATCATCTACACCTCGTATGAGCCATCTATTATTTAGTAATGTTGTAGTTAGTCATGGTGGACTTTCTTTTGTATAGGAAATTTCTTTGAACAAAGATGAGTGGTCTTGTAGAGATGAACAACTTAAAGGCTGTTTAATACTAGTCTATCATCATCCTGGAAATAAGGGGCTTTGTTACTATGGCAGCTAGAGCTTATCTTCATTATAAACTTGCATCATTTTATGAAAACTGTATTTTTTAAAGCACTGTACTAGTGCAGGCTTCATTGTGGGAACTCTTTATTTAGTGTAGCTCAATTTCATTAACTAAGCCTTAGCCAAACCACATTGGTTTTAAATTGAAAATGCATTCGTTCAAAAGTTTGCTAAATGCATTAAGAGTGTATACATTTTCATTGGTGGAATGAATAGAATAGAATAGAAAAGAATAGAATAGAGTAGAAAAGAATAGAATCTTTCAGTTGGGAGTGACCTACGACAATCACCTCGTCCAACTGAGTGACCACTTCAGGGCTGACCAAAAGTTAAAGTGTGTTATTAAGGGCATGCCCAAATGTCTCTTAAACCTCGATAGGCTTGGGGCATTGAACTCCTCTCTAGAAACTCAGTTCGAGTGTTTTACCACCTTCTTGGTAAAGAAATGCTTCCTAATGCCCAGTCTAAACCTCGCCAGTGCAGGTTTGAACCATTGTTTTATTGTGTAGACAAAACCTGATGTCATTCTTGATGCTCCTATGTAACTGTTAATTTAGTTACTAGCTATAGAAAAAAACATTCTCCGTGTATTTAATATCTATTAAAAATGGAAATATTAAGGAAAATACTGCTTGTTTCAAAAGATTAATGTGGAACCTATACACATGAAAAATTATATTGAGACAAATCTTTAACAGAAAATATATTATGTGCTTCAGCTTACCTAGGCACATTAGCTGGAGTAAAACATGATGATGATTACCAAAATAAAGTAGTTATCAGAAGTAAGTTTGTGTAGCCACATTGCTAGTAACAGATTTGGCTCTTTGCTCTCAGCCCTTTTGACTACATTACTTTCTTTGACAGCTCTGTTATTCTACAAACTTACTTTGCTAGATAAAGGTTTATTCAGTGATTGCAGCCAGATGGGAACAAAACATAGCTTCCTTTGAATTTTTAGGACAGCATTTGCTATTGTCTGTAAAATTCCAGATTGGGGTTGGCTGGAGGGGCAGCAGAACACAGGATTACATTTTAGTGCTGTACATTTATTCACATTAGGTAGCAAAAACCCCCAACTTTGACAGCCTTTGTTTGGGTGTATGGTTCTTACTCTCTCTTTCTCAGCAGCTGTTGGTGGTGCTTGATCTCAGGTTTTGTTATATTCCATTTACACTGACTTACACCTATCACTTCCTTAGAAATTCTCTTTCAGGATGGCCCAGCAACATTTGTGTGGAGTTCTCTCTAGCAGAGTGATTTAATTAAACTCAGAAGTCCAGGTCGGGTTTCCAAAGAAAAAGAGAGTTCTCCTATTTATATACTGATGATTCAGAATGTCTGAGCTTAAAATTCAAGTATCATATGCCTTAGCCTCAGTGAAGGACACTTACTTAATCATTTTGAATGAAATACAATACAAATGAAGTAAATGCAATATTGGAGATTAAAATAGAACTTACACATATGTGTAGTAAAAGTATTCTTGGAGCCTTCAATTCTGTACTGTCCTTGGCTCTGATTTCTACAGTGGCTCACTGCCATCTTGGAATGGCACTAGATAATAGCAAAAGCTTTTTTGTGTACTGAAGTTACAAAAAAATTAAATTGCAGAGAGGAAGAAGCAGAACACCACAGTTTTGTATTCATGTTGTCCTGTTTTCTGTCTGTACTGCACTTCATGGAACTATGTAAAACCTCACTCAAAAAGTTACGTGACGTCAAGGTTCCAAAACTAGCAATCAGGAAATGCAGAAGGTGGGGTTGCACATAGTAGCATGATTATTTCACTTGCACATGTGAAATATTTAGGATAATTATGATAATAAACATCTCTTTTGAATAGACTGTGTACACCTTAATCTAACAGTAAAATGAAAAAATTTTCATTAGGAATGACGCACGTTCAACATCCAAAAATCTTCTGTAGTTTAATAACTTCCTAAATGACATCTTTACGGCATGAACTAATCTCTTAATACAAAGAATTTGGCACCTTTTATTAATTTATAGTCTAATTTTCTGAGTTTAGTTTAATTAACAGCTGAATTTTGCCTAATATAGCCACAAGACTTTGTTACATCTTTCAGCTTCACTAACATCATTGAACACCTCCCTAAGTTTTCCATTATGAGGATGTGGTAGAGCAGTCAGCAGCTGAAAGTTTGCTCCAAAACCCTGGAAAGTCAGCAGAAAGGCATTTGTTGATTTTAGTGGATTGGGATTAAGTCCAGAATAAATACCTAATGATACCAAAACACTTGCTTATCCTTAAACATTTGAAAATGACCTTGTATGCAGAATCTTTTGTTCAAATTTCTCTCTCAAAAGAGGGTCTCCTACTACCAGGTGCCCAGCTAACCCTAGGTTGTGCCCATAGTTTTGCATGCTGAGGAAGACAAGTGAATGCTAAGCAAAATGTGGGATTATTCTTGCCAAAAGCTTTGTCCACACTGGCGACTACTCCCCAAGCTTTTGGATTGCTGGATCTGGAATGCAGGCCTGAAGTTAAACTTTCTGTTGCTTTTCCTCCCATGCATGACCTTCGCTGCTGCTCAGTAAAAACATTTTAACACACACCTTCCATATGTGAAAATAGGGCAGTTATCACTTCTGCTCTCAATTGTTCTAGGAGAAGAAGACTAAAGAGTTTACCCTCCACTAAACTGGTGAAGAAAGATATGTGTTAACGGCAGTTTAAATTGCGAACTATAAACTTGCGGAACTTCAGAATACAACAAAGACCTGCATGAAGCCCAGGGACCTAAACTTTACATCAACTCACAAATTTGTAATCTGGATTTTAATAGGAAATACATATTTAACACAAGAACAAAGCACTCAACGTTTGGAACTACTTATACTGCTGATGCCTACAGTTTTATGCTTCCTATAAAAAGCTACAATTTAAGAAGTACTGTAAGAAGTACTGGAGCCCATATTATAATGCGCATATAAATATGCAACTACGTCTGTGTCCAAGTTTCCTAACTGCCCACACTCGGCCAGTCTCACAGCGTGAAAGCCACAAAACCCAGGACTGAGTCTATCTTCGCCCTCGTGTTGATCCTGAAATCTTTTCACGGTGTAGTGTGGAAGAAACAACAGCAACCCCCAGGGATGCAGGGCTGAAAGGCAGAAACTAGCAGCTGAGAAGTGGCAAGGATCAACTTCTTAAACTGTCTTTCTATTGCAATTAACTGCATACCAAGTCTCAGCTAAATGGGGACTAATAGCAGGGATGAAGTTTAACCTGTTTGACTTTGCACTGAAAGGGATGAGCACCACAGGTAGCCTCACTTAGGTGAAATACAAACAGAAGATTTAACAAGCAACTACTTGTCAGCTCGTAATTAGCAGATCCCATCAGAGCAGCAGCAACCAACTGCAACACCGTCTGCTTTAGTGCAAAGTCCAATTCATTAGTTAAATTTTCAGAAGCATTGTATTTTACTTGGACAACGGTGTTTAACAGATTTGACTACCTTTCAGTTGTTTTGGTCTGTAGGGAGATTTTCTGGCTGAACTTGGTACCTGATAGGATCTGCTAAATTGAATGCAAGCAGCGGGTCAGGAGGTTCCTTGGGCTAAATCCCTAGGCATGCTGCAAGGTGATTTTTGTTTATTTTGACTTGCAGTGCAGATTTCTATATCCACTACTATTGCAACAGACAGCTGTACAGCATTTAGTTTGGCCAAATGTGTATCTAACAACTAGTAGCCTTGCTGTTTTGACAGTAAGGCTGGTCTGCCACTGCTGTAGCATTGCCACCACATGATAATGCACACTTTGCTATGGGCTTTGGAAGATAACCCATGCTTTGTGTGATCACAAGATAAAGCGCAGTTTCTTGAGCCTGCCTGTAAGAAATGTGGGTGACATTTATCTCTTGAGGAAAGTTGGATACAATAAAACGGTGTACTTTTTGAAATGTTGTACATAGGACATTCAAGAGGGATTTAAAATACAAAATATAATAAAACCTTACTCATATTGCACTGAGGAATAGTTAGAGACTTGAAAATGGAGAATGTAATTATTTGCTTTGGGCCGTGTGTGAGTATGTGATGGAAGTGTGTGAGCTGGCACATCAGCCACACAAAACTTCCTTTCTTATTCCTCTTGTATTCTGCAGGTCCCATGGATGTCCACAAAACCTAAGACACATCCTGCTGATAATAAATTCATAGATTTTTAGTCATCTTTTGTTTGCCAACCTTTCTTCAAGAAGCTGCATCCTACCATAAACTTGCTAGCAGAATGTGACAGAAATGGCACAAAGCAAATGATTTTGTATGGGCAGGGCATACCACACCTAAACAAGCATGACAGCCGGCAAATCACAACTGGGAACTTAATGTTTACTTCACCTTTTAGTTTTTCTTTCCAGGATATTGAAATGAATGCTGTAACAAAGGAGGGGGATGAGAATCAACCTCAAGCATTTATATGTAAATGTACGTTTCAGTGTTGTGGTTTTAAAGAGAGCCTCTGGAGCCCCAGCTTCTCTAAAGCACTGGTGGATGAGTCAGCCTCTTTCGGTGTTCAACCTCTGAGCCGGAGATTCAGACACATGCACACGCTGGATGTTTATGCTTGTTCTTTTGCGTGCGTGTCTCTGTGTGTACACCCACACATAAGCAAATAATCAGGAGTGATAAATATAGATTTAAGAATCTAATATGTCTCCCATTAAACTTTAAACTATTATTTGCATGAATAAGTTGCTCTCGTTGAAGCACTGGTAGCATTTTGTGTCGCTTGGCAGTAGCACTCTGAAGCGTGTTATGAACTACTAAGCCTGATAGAAGTTATCTTTAAGATTTTATAATAATAAAGAAAACTGCTTATATTTTTGCAAGAATGCAGTGGGCAGGCCATTGTGGTTAGTTTTACCGTGGAGGAAGAGCGACTGCAATGCGCAGGAAGGACTAAGCCACCATCTTTTAATCTTTAATGCAAAAATGCTCTGTATTTCTTCTACGCTACGGGGAAGAGCCGTGCCTGTGCCTGTGTGATGGGGTGGGGGGCAGGGGGCCAGCCAGGAGGGAGCAGTTTGGGCAGGCATCTGCCCCAGCTGCCTTTTGTGGGGGGTTCCTTCAGAGCAGGGCCGGTCTGGTCCCACGGCGTGACCTCCCCGGCGTGGCTGTGGCCCGCGAGGTGCACGCCTGTAGTGTGAGTTGGAGTCAGCCGTGACACAGGGCATAGTGTTTGCACGCTCCAGGCCAACACAGCATGGTAAGGATGGGGCGGGGGGTGGTCAGGAGATTTGTTCCAGAGGTGCACTGCAAAGGAAATGGGAAGCCCATAGGGCCTTGCAGGGAGAGGCCACCTTCTGCCCGTGGCAGCCACCTTAGGTGCAGCTCTGCAACCACGGGGCTTCAGGAACGCGTGATTACAGCAATCCTTCACTCTCCCGCTCCCCGTCTCAGACATGGGCTTCTCGTCCTGCGCAGGAGGCACGCGAGGGAATTCCTTAGCCCCAAAGGTCAGCCTTTCCTTCGGCTGCACGGCAGGGACGTGGCCCCTTGCTGAGGCAGCAGATGGGTTCCCTGGGGCCCTTGGGCCCAGGCGTCGCAGGGGTGTGAGAGAAAACCACCTCCCTCCCCCTCGCCGAGGCACGCCGAGTGCAGCTCCGCACGGGCAGCCATATGCCAGGCTGCCAAAAATAACGGTTATTTTTAAAGGAGTTGGGCTAACAGGACCCACTTCGTGTACTACAGAATGCTCTGAGGACGGGTCTGTTGTTTCACGCAGAGAGGGGGGATGAGGAGGATGAGCGTGTCCTCCGTGATCCTCACAGGTGGACCTGATGCTGCGCAAGAGGCTCCGTGTCTGGCCTGTTGACTGTCGTATCAGCTAACAGCTTTTGAAGCAGATAGTTTGTCGAGAGCTAGGATAACAATAGAAGGAGATTTATGCTAAGATCATAGGGCTGTAAAGATTGTCCTTTTTCATGTTAGTGTCTGACCTTTTTTGTATTTTACAGGTCTATTTTCCTTAAGAATTAAATTCTACAAATAATCACGCTTCTCTTACAAATGAGGAGGATTTTTTTACTCCTAATGGCCTCATGTTCTGTGAAATGAATGCAGAGGAGCCCACAGGGATGCAGTGTCTTTTCCCACTATTCCCAGCAGAGGCTTTCTCTCTCTGAATCTCTCTTAGGCTGTCGCTCTTAGCCGTATGTCTGTCGTATTCCCTCTTACCCTTCCCTCAAACATGCATTCTTGGCCTTTCTTTACCGGGACATCCATCCAGTTGCCCTTGCTTTAAATCCCAGCAGGAAGAGATTTTTAAAGCAGAACCATGGGTTCAGTTGTCTCCATGAGCACCACTCTGTTCTGCCCTTCCCAGATCTGTCTCCAGCAGCCAGAGGTGCCTCATGCACATAGTACTTCAGATCATCTTTTATTTTCCTTTTTTTTTTAATGGACTACGTAATATGAAGTATAATGCTGTTAAATCATTTACTCTCCTTAATAATAGAGTGTTGCACATCATTTCATTACACCTGTAGAGTGGGTGGTCGTTACCGAGCTAATGTTGTATCTGCAACTTGACCGTCCTCTTTGACAAGTACCTGTAAGTCCCATGGACTTGAACATTATATTGCTGCAAATGATGGAATACTCGAATCTGTTCAGTTTTTTTTTAATTTGAGGGACACTTTTAGTACTTAAATTCCCATCTTTAACATGGCACAGATGGTGTGATGTTTTTGCATTTTTTGTATTATTTTGGGTTACTGAAGTTAATACTCTACTAGCTACAAATATCCGCGTGCATACTACAGAGTTCATTTCGAGGACATCTCTAAAATAAATTATAGACCTTGGTAGCAGTCATAAATCAGTCATTTTTTTCATTGAGAAAACAGTGGCACTGGAAGAAAGTTATTTAGTGATCAAAATGCATCGTTAAGCTTTTAAAAAGGAATTCTATGCCTGTAGTAGGGCTGTAGGCGATTTATGGCTTGTCTGTACTCATCGCCTCAAGCTTTTGGAAAATTTGTAAACAAAGCCAGATGCTCATTATGTTCCCATTCAGGGTTGATTAGATGGGTAAATGCCATCAGAAGCACTTTGGTCCTGTTGGGTTTTAGCATGCTACAGAAAATGGACTTGTTCCAAAATATTTTTTAAAATATTTTATCATCCATGAAAATATACATCTAATATCTACTCACACATATAATATTTTTTAAAAGTAGTTGTAAAAGGCAAAAATATAAAAGTAATACTCTGAGAACTGTATTGTATACTAACCTGTGGGTCCAGCTTTTTCTTTGTGTCAGAGTTCATGCTTACACCGTGTGATGTAGTCAAGCACCACTTGCCCTTTTTAAGGATTGTAGGCAATGCAATAGGCTGTGAAAGCTTCAGGCTAGGGTATCTTCTGCTTTTTACCAAAATTTAGGGAACTGAGAAGTGAACTAAGTGACTTTTTGTAAAAGTAACTTTTAAAAAAAAAACAAAACAAAACACCAGTTTAAAAAATAAAGTCGTTTGCTATTGATTTGATGCTTTTTACGGGTCACCTCTTGTCTTCTGTATAGATTATGTGATGTGAAACTACTTTTTTTCTTTGTACTGTTTTTTACACGTTAGAAAACATGCTACTGTATACAAATTATATTGCTATAGGTTAACAAAATTTTCCTTGTAATATTTATTGCAATGTGATCATCACGTATCCATTTCATAATTCATTATTAACTTTTTGGTGTATTTCTTTTATTTATCGGCTGCAGCTGACCAAGTAAACAGGTCATGGCACGCTTAACGAAGAGACGACAGGCAGATACAAAGGCTATCCAGCATCTTTGGGCAGCTATAGAAATAATCCGGAACCAGAAGCAAATTGCTAACATTGACCGTATTACAAAGTAAGTGATCCATTCCAAAACAAGTCTTGATTAGTGGGAAGGTTGATGCTATTAAAAGACCTATGAAACAGAGACAGTAAACATAGTGAGAGACTGTGAAACAATTACATGTACTTCTGTGTTACTAATTATCTAATTACTAAAAAAAACCTCAGAGAACTGAGCACCTAGAGATCATAAAGTGAGGTTTACTCCATCGAATTGAGATCTTACTCACTGTGTTTTGTATAAGCGTCCTCGGGGAATATGGAGTATTTATAGTACTTGAACTGAGCTGATCCTCTCAGAGTTGTACTCACTGGTTAGTTTTGTCAAAATACAAGAAGTAGATACAACAGTTAAGGAGAAAAGGATGATTAGATTGTAAACAATCTAATTCTTTAGGAAAATGTGATAGGCCAGTGGGGAACTCTTTTCCAGAAGACGAAGATAAACCTGAAGTGTTAGGTTGCTCAAACAAATAAGAAATTGTATTTGTTGAGATGGGCCTGGGATGCTATTAAAGAAGACATGAGATGATTACCACCTATGCCTGATGCTGTTGTTAATATTGACAGATTATTCAAAGTATATTAGGTGCTGTGTACACTGAGAAATATATACTCTTTTTTCTGTAGAGCTTGCAATATGTAAAAAGGTCTACAATATTAAAATACCATCTAGAGATAACTTGGAGTAGCCTCTGCAGTAAAAACTGAGAGAGGCTTTGTGTCTCTCTGCTTTTCCAAGCCAACATGTATGTCACATTTGTCAATCAATATGAATAATTTAAGAGAGCGAAAGTAACCAGTTGGCAACTCTTCAGTTGCCAGAACCAACGTGAAGTGATAATGAAGCCATAGACAACCGAAGGGGAGAGTTATGAACAGTGCAGGTAGCTAACGAATTGAAAATCATTATCATATGGTCCACTGACAGAGTTTGGAAGCCCTGGGTGGAAAAGACAGGCACAAGTGGCTTTGTAAGTGGAAGAAGTGTAACAGTTCAGATTCTCCAAACATAGTGAACAATAACCAGGAAAAACAAAAAAGATAATGTCCTAGATGGTTTAGTGCGTACCTATCTCCTACAACAAAGTGCACCGTTAAACTGAAAAACACCTTCCCAGACACAGAGAGTTCCAAGTGGGCTTGGGAGGGAGATTGTATTTTAGGGAATTTCATTTTGAGGTTGCACTTGAGTTTCAGAATGCTGTAAAGCATATATGTTTGCATCATGTCTTCAAGGAGACAAGAGGGTAAACTTTCCCTTTTAACATTTCAAATTAATTGCTTCAGGCCACAAATTAGCTGAGTTTGTTAGTTATGCTCTTTTTGTACGTAATACAGGGAAACAGGCACAACTACCTGGGGATTCATTCCTCTTCTATGAGACTTGCCTGTTTTAAGGTAGTGCAAATAACATTAAAGTTAGGTAAGACGGATCCTACCATTACAAATGAGGTTGAGAAAACAAGTAATTGGATACTAGAAAAAGAAGTACTGCTCTTGGCAACTGAAGGGTACTTTGATTTTTTTAAAAACCAGTCTAAATCCAGCTTGTGTGACTCATTTCTAATCAAAAGAAAAATAAGTGATTAACTAGAAATGCAAGCAGCCTTAGTAGTGTGAGAAAGATGTGCAAGGTGTTAACAGTGAAGAGTC
This sequence comes from Buceros rhinoceros silvestris, assembly GCF_000710305.1. Lineage (NCBI taxonomy): Eukaryota > Metazoa > Chordata > Aves > Bucerotiformes > Bucerotidae > Buceros > Buceros rhinoceros. The sequence goes on along the minus strand of NW_010429751.1, from coordinate 186,915 downwards.
ATCTGAAAAGTGCTTGGACATTGTAAATGCTTCACATGCAGATCAGCCACAAGAGTGATGAACAGTGATCTGGCTTCTGTTATATGGTATTTTTAAGGAGATAACTTCTGACAAGGAAAAGATAAAAACTTTTGAATTGCTTTATGGTACCAGTCATTGATAAAGAAACACAGATGACTTAGTAAAGGAGTATGTGTATTACGAAATATTCGAAATAAAGTCCTGCAATTAACAGGGAGTCAGAATATCTCTTCTGATGAAAACTGAGCAGCTGATGTATTCTTCCAGGCTGAAAGACCATTTGGTCAAGTACAACTGCTGTTCCTTAAAAGATCAGTCAGTGTCTGGGCACATAGGCAAATGTATGAATAATTAAAAAGACCAAATCCAAACAGTGGTCAAAATTGAAAATTATGAGCGTATATGTATAAGCTAAAGGGAAGATTCTCGTATGTGGATTAGTAACATTTTTTAGAAGTGTTAATACATCTTGGGATTGACTGCAAGAGTGGTTTTATATATCACAAGTATTTGCAAGTAACAATGACAATGAAATTTATGGAAGCATATCTTATTTCTGAGTAAGGATACAGACAACAAGCAAGATAATATTATTTCATAAATACATGTTTAAGGTAAATGACAGTCATCCTACCATGTCATATAGTGGATGGTGAATGCGTACTCTCAGAGAACTTCACAAGTTGAAAAGATGATTCATGGTTTGATTTTTTATTTTATTTTATTTTCCACATAGGTTGAGGCTACATTTGTTGCTAGAGGCAAGTTGTCCTGTATATCTTGTGACCTGTTAGTCCAAACACCTTCATAGCAAATTCTCTATTGCTGCTTTCTTCATTAGATGGTTTGCTCATTTTAGGCAAATCTGTTTGTTGGCTTTTCCCCTAACCTGCCATTCAGCATGGTTGTCTCCCTCTTCCTGACATATTCCTGTTCATTTCATTTACTTCTTGCTATTCTTAGTCTCTGGTGCTGAGGAAAAGCCACGGTGCATATAAAGGAGCATTTACTTTCTATGACCAGGGAGGGAGTGTTGGTAATAGAAAAAGAAGATTGTTGTTGTTTATAGATTATGAACTCTTACAACTCAATGTGAAAAAGAGATAAATTTATATAACACATTAAAATATGTAAAATATAACCTGTGTACTTCATGTGTAATTGTTAAAAAATATCTGGGGTAAAGAAACACTTACATGAGGTACTGGCAATAGAAAGTATTCAAGAACAATCTATAAACTAGCCACGTGTTTTCTGTGGAGAACATAAGAGTAGGAGGATAGTGTAGGAGGAGCCAAGAGCACTAGAAGGTACTTCTAACATTATCGGGAAAAACCTGTAAGAAAAGAAGCTTTTTAATTAAAAGTAGACCAAATCAAGTATGCTTTACTTTTTAAATTGATGAGGGGGAAATGCAAGAATAGAAAAATGCGTGACTAGGAAGTGATTGAAAACTGTCTTGTGTCGTGGAAGGAATCACTTGGAAAATTTGAATATGCAAGTGAATATGCATAGGAATATGAAGAGCCATTAAGAAATTGGTTAGTGAGCTTACTGAGCTTTTGGCAATTATTTTATAAAAGTAATTACATACAGCAAAGAAACTCAAGAAAGGTGTCTGTTTTTGAAGGAATTAAAAATGTGTGTTAAAAGTGGCAGTTGGAATGTGTGTTAATCGGAATATTATGTAAGTACTTAAATAAAATCATTGGTAGGGAAAAAACCACACTGCACAAACTTGATGTCTCAAAAAAAAAATCAACAAATCCGTATATGAAAGGGATTCTGCAATTTTAGTGATTATATGTGGGGATACATTATAGTTGGAAAGGTACTTTCCCTTGGATGGCAATCAGCATTCCTCAGGAGCTTGAAAACTAAATGAAGGGCTGAAAACCAATACCAACAAGAATTAACAGTGTCGTGAATTTAAAGGAATTATTACTAGAAATGCAGACTACCTTTTGAAGAAAACTTTAATATATATATAAAAACTATATTTCCTATCTTTGTAAACAAGCTTCAGTGCATTCGGTGCATTTTTATTTAATGGTAAAGCTCATCTGAAGGCAGTGGTAACATTTCTGTAAAGCTATGGAAAATAAATATTCTCACCTGGCTTATATTGTCCTACTGTATCTCAGGTCAATGAATTATAATGATTTTAAATCTAACTACTAGAAATATCTAACATTTCTGAACTACCAAATTACTTAATAGCAAAATTATATTTCTAAGAGAGATTTATTAAGAAATATGAATTCTTACTCTGTACAGACTTGATGTTGGGCTTATTTGACCCTAATATGTCAATTATTTGGATGAGCATTATTGGTTATTAGTTATGCTGTAAATACAAGCAGAGAAATGGCTTCCCATGTCTTGTGAATTCTCTGTCAAGAGCGCAGCTTGACAAATTGTTCATCCCTAAAAGTGTGTTAAAAATAATAATTATACTTTGACTTTCTGGTTTTTCCTCATTCTCTTCTATCTGTTTTGGATTTGGTGTAACCTCAAAAAATGATTCTGTGGAATAAAATGCTTCAAAATACACAGGAAAAAAGGCATGCATATTTAAATAAGTAGGATAATTTATTGACACTCAATTGCATAGCAGATTGCTAAGTGTTTCTGTACAGACATGTTTTTAAAGTTCTCTTTCTTTGACTACTCATGTCTTCCAGTTTCTTTTATAATGTTTTCTTTATAATTCCCTTACAGATAATTGGACTCCTAAGATATAATTGATTATTAATTAAATATTTACCCTTTATGTCACAAGGTATTTGGTTTCTTCAGTAGCAGTTTATGAACATTTCATGGCATTTATGATTAGTTTGGAGTTCATTATCTATTAAGTTAATGTTATTAAAATATCCAACTGGCAAATATGGAGTCCTAGAACTATTGGTTGCTCTGAAGATTTTGTCATTGGAAACAGATAATTGTTCTGATTTGTAAACTATTCCACTAAGATTAATTTGAAGAACCAAAATATAATTCTTTTCTCCCATACTTCCATCTTCATTTTTTCTTTTCTCCCTTCCTTTAATGTGTTTCATGAATTACCTAGTTGTTTGGCTTCTCTCCCTGACTCTTATAAAGGCTGTGTCTATACTGTCTTCGTGTTCTGTGACAAGGAATGCTGTGGCACCATCTGGAGCAGATATGCTGTGACCACACTACATTGCTTTGGTTCGTGGTATGTTTCTTTGGCCCTGACATATTCTTTGTTTGTTTTATATGTGTGTGTGGTTCTTCAGTTCTAAGTGCCAAGAATAATAGAGCCCACAGCAATGCTGTTCTTGAAACTTGAAGCTAGAGGCATGATAGTTTGCCAGTAGGCATGAATGAAGGCATCTGAGGACACATAGCATGTTGGAACAGTATTGGAGTGCTCTTGGCAGAAGGAGCCAATCTTTTATACATCCATGTTCTCTGGCAGGAGCCAACTAACCTCTTGGTCATACTTTGCCTTTTTCCCAAGAGGAACAAGTTGGCTTTCTCAAGAAGGAGTTAGTTTTGGGAATGAAACCAAGTAACCATAGTCCATAGGTTAGAGGTATCCCAGCTTTTGGGAGGATTAAGCTGAAGGAAAGAGTAGGATAAGCTAGGGTAAAATTGCTATGCCATAACTGGAGAATTTCTGTTATTTTCAAATAAAGCGAAACTGAAACTATCAGTTTCATCGGTCAGAAAGCTGTTTTACAGCATTGATGGTACAAGAAAATGCCTTTTTTTCATAAGCAGGTACAAAGACTCTCATCTTTTTAAATTCGTTTTAAATGGGATGGTGCCGTACTAGGTCCCTAAAGGTCATAACTGCTTTTCTTGTATTTGTTCTGTGGACTCATTTTTGTTATATTCTAATTTACTGTAAGTACAGCTAAGTCAGAACGTCTAAGAGAAACGAGCAGAACCCCAGCCTATATAGAGTAGCCTCTGTCAGTCCCTTGTTAGCTTTGTGCAGGCTGACATTAATCAGCACTGATGGGATAGCATGCCAGACAAGAATTACTCAGTATGACAGATTACTGTAAAGTGATGAAAATTTCTGGTCCCACAGTGGAGGTGGAGATGCTAGCAGTTGTAGATTGAGTATGTGACCCTCTCAGTTTGACGTGTAGTCCTAGGAGGGGTATTTCTTCTCCAAATAGCACTCTAGTGATATTTCTCTAGTCAATCTCTGAGAAAAGATAAAGTTGAGGGTCTTTGCCATCCATAAATCTGTTTTCGTTGCCTCAGTTCTTTTGCTGTTCTCTTTCTATGCTGTCTACTTGAACAGCAAACAATTTCCAGAAGCACTGATTAAAGCAAAGATGAGAATGAGCAATTTGAACAGGTAGAGAACAATCACAAGAGAGTATAAATAAGAAAATGAGCAATTTGAACAGGTAGGGAATAATCACACAAGTCTATAAATAAGAATATGCAGTGCGGTGGCAAGAAAAAAATTGAGGCAAGATTCTTACAGTATTGCTTATTCGAAGCTCAGAATCTTGTTAGAAAAAATCTGCTATTTATAGTACTTCTGATGGTATTTTCAATCTTCCTAATATTTTGCATGTTGCAACTAAAGTCATGCCTAAACAAAAATAGCAAGCCATAAGCATGATTAGGAGAGCAGATGACTCTGGATTTATAACTAGATAATCTTGTTGTTTAAGGTTGCATGAGCAGAAGTATCGTAGCACCTGGTATTTCTTTGACTGCAATGAAAGCTTAGGAATGTTTTTCTGCTCTGTTGGTTTCTTATCCTTTGTCAAGCCATTCCCCTAAAACAGCTGTCCTTTTGTTATGGAGAGTAGGCTTATCTGAAAACAATTGTTTGAAGTAAAGCATCCTCCCCTTATGCAGAAGAATGCAGTGGTTGCTTGAGTTCACTTTTAGCTGGTGTTACTGGCTCCTTTCCTACATCTTTACATCATCCTCATGTGACCATATGAAGCATACCATGTTATTAAAACCAACTTTTCAGAATCTGGTATGTGTTAATCAAACCCTGGTCATTTGTATGGGGTGGAACGGGTCAATACTGAAGGAGGTGCTCTGGAAAGCTCGCATTTTACCAGTTGGGGAAGGATGAAGAAGAACAGTACAGTAAAGGGTTTTTTTTTCCATGCCATGCAGTCTCATAGCAGTTTGTAATTATGGCAAGGGTAGACAAAAGTGTTGAGTACAAGGTCCTGCAGTAAGAACCGTGATACCACTTCCTCAGCAGGCCACATAGCTGTTTCTAGAGGCAGCCTGTCTACTGAGTGTTCACTCCTGAGAAAACCAAATTCAGTTTGTGTTGAGTTGGCTTAAATATAGAGATATGCATTACAGAAAATGAACACAGAAACACGTCACCGTGTGATGACAGGGTAGAAAACTCTTTGTTTTAAATAACTCTTGATGTGTTTTTTGTTTAGTCAAGGGCAAGGCACTTCTTTCTGTCCAACTTCACTAAGTCAATCTTTTACATTTCTACTTTCCCACTCTCTTTCCCATAATAAACTTCAATTGCTTCTTTTAGTCTCAAACCAGTATGTTCTTTCCTGGTTTGATAACACTCTTTTTATGTTAAACCAAGAGAATGAACGAAGTCTAGAGTTTTAAAACTTGTAAATCCATAGTCATAGATCATCCTGGGGGGAAAAAAAAGTGGTTTTCCAACAATTTTATGATCGATTTGATTAAAAATCATTATATTAGTAAAACAAAAACCAATCTAAACCTGATCATTTGACTCCCTAATGACAGAATTTTTAGTAAAAGTAGTATTTTGGTCACATATGAAAACTGCATGTGTGCACAACTGTCAGTTACAAGCATAGGAATACATCGTTCAGAAATATAGGGGATGCAAAAATGTTTGACTTGTTTGGTACATTAATTTTTTATACTGTTGGCTTCACAGTGAGGCTAACTGATGCATTCAGGTTGAAAATTTTGGAGATTTTCAAAAGTTCAGATATATGCTATAAAGTAAAAAAAAGAACATTGAAAACTGCATATATGGAGGAAAATACAGGAAATCCTTCCAGCTTTTCCTTCATAACCAGTACTCAGGTTTGCTTTTGAATTTGTTCTGAGACTGACCAGTGCGGTAATATTCAGCAAGCTATTAAAGCTTATTAAAGATTAAAAATGTTCATTAAATTTCACATGTGTTGCCTGTAAATAGCTACATTTATCATAAGTCTTTTATCTGTTTGTTTATCTGGTGTGTAATCTTATTTTGTTTGTGAGTTTGTCATGATTTTGTGTTTTGAATATTATGTACCTTTAATATTGCGGGTCTTAATGATCCATTTTAAGAGCTGCTTTTAGACATTTTTGACTGAGGAGAGTGGAAACAGGGAAGGCAGGAAAACACTGCAAACTTTTCTTGGAAAAGGCTAGAAAGGACCTAGCTGCATTTGCTATGAGTAGTAGTAAAATTTCTGAACTGGTAGATTTGGATAAAGTGTCATTTTGAGTTTATAATGCATATTAATAATTCCTTTTTTTCCCATCAAGCTCTTTTGTTGATATAGATAGTTTCTTCAGTTTGTGTAATGATTATATTTAATCACATTAATTAAACCAGTTAGAGGAATACATAAAAAGAAGTCCAGATTCGTCAAGCAATGTTGTTTGTGATTTTATAGGAATAATTTTTCCTTCAACTTCGTACTGAGCCACTGTCACACCATATGTTAAAAAACATTGGTACTTGAATTAGTGGGTCTCCTTCTCAGTGCTGGCTGTGATAAGACTAGTGTAGAAAACTCTTCACCATGGCACTGACAGAGATTCCTGCAGCCTTGCCACATTTTTTTCCTATTTATGCTGAATACATGCAATGGACAGGATGCTGTAGCTGTCTGTGCAACCGTTCTGCCTGTAGGGGTTTAGCATAAAAGGCAATTTTGTTGAGGGCTAGAGCTGGGGGTGAGGCTAAACTTTCTGTGTTCTTGCTTTGATCAGAAATACTAATGCATACTTTTCTAGTCCTACAGTTTGTTCTGCAAAAAATAAATAGGTGGTCAGGTAGTGGTTTTGCTTGATTAGTTTTCCTTATTTAATAATTCTTCTGTTAAGAATGCTCTTATATGGTATTGCTAGTAAGGCAGGGTTTTTTTTTTTGTCTCAACGGTCAATGTTCTTCATTGATTCAGTAGCTGAAGTCATCTCTGGGCTGAGCATGAGTATGACTGCTAAATAAAATGATTCACACTAACAGCACAAGCACATGGTTATTAACGACAGCCATACTCCTTGTTTGATGTTTGCTAATGAGTGCAAACTCATTCAAACTCTGTCATGGTTTAACCCCAGCCGGCAACTAAGCTCCACACAGCTACTTGCTCTCTCCCACCTGGTCGGATGGGGGAGAGAATCAGAAGAGTAAGAGTGAGAAAACTCTTGGGTTGAGATAAAGTCAGTTTAATAGGTAAAGCCAAAGCTGTACACACAAGCAAAGCAAAACAAGGAATTAATTCACCACTTCCCATGGGCAGGCCATCTCCAGGAGAGCTGGGTTCCATCATGTAACGGTGACTTGGGAAGGCAAATGTCATCACTCCGAACATCCACCCCTCCTTTTTCTTCCCCCAGCTTTATATGCTGAGCATGATGTCTTATGGTCTGGGATATCCCGTTGGTCAGTTGGGGTCAGCTGTTCCAGCTGTCTCCCTTCCCAGCTCTTTGTGCACTTCCAGCCTACTCACTGGTGAGGTGGGATGAGGAGCGGAAAAACCCTTGACTCTGTATAAGCACTGCTCAGCAATAACTAAATCATTCCTGTGTTATCAACACTGTTCCAGCACGGACCCAAACCACAGCCCTATATGAGCTACCCTGAAGAAAATTAACTCTATCCCAGTCAAAACCAGCACACTGTCCTTACTGTGTGTTACTATAAAACCTGTAATATTCAATATTTAATTTTATTTTGTTAGATAATACATGCAAACTATGAACTCCGAATTCCAGTATAAATATTGAGAAGGAAAGTGATGGAAGTGTAGCTGACTTGAAAATCACTGTCCTCATTCTCATTTTAATGGATATTCTCTTGTACTTCCTACTTCTATTAATGTTTGTGTTGAAGTTGTGTAAGTTTACAGTGAAAAATACACAACAGGCTATCTTTATTTCTAATTACTAAAAGCAAACCAATTTACTGTTTATGTCACAACCAGTGTTGATTTTGGCTCAAATCGTAACATCTTTATGATATTTGAAAGTGAAACTTCTAGCTTAAGTTTGGTTTCCTTACTGTAAATAAATACAGCTTTCTGTTAGAAGTAAAAGATAAAAGTGAGTTTGACATGGCCATTTAACAGGTTGCTGTCTGGCCTGAAGTGCTCATCAAGGCTTTCTGTGTAATCAGTGGAGAGAATGATCTCCAGAGCACTGCTTACGCTGTCTGTTTTAGGCTGTGGTTTCATACTCCCATTCAAATAAACAATATCATCACCAAAAGCAACAGCCCTGACCTGATGACTTTTCCAGACGTTGTGCTGTTCCCTAGCTGGTAATTAGGTGAACAGTTGTGTGACAGTGTGATGATTTTGAAACTCAGCCAAACTAAAACTACTCTGACCAAAAGAAAAAAAAAAAAAGATGTGTGTGTATGTTACTTTTAACCAAGATAAGAATGGATATCAATTTAGATAGAAAACACTAAAAGAACTGAATCATAAAAGCACTTTTTCAATAATGTTTTGAATTGAGATGCTCAGTAAGAGCTAACCAAATATTTAATTTACAAGGTATTAGACGGGATGTTATATTCTGAGTCATGTATACTCGTTTGCCTCTTCAGTACATGCACAGAAAACTGCTGGATGGAAGAGTGGCTCTGCAAATACACAAGCAGTTGTATGTCTGCATGAAGTGTCAGAACAATGGGACCAAAGCCCTTTTTAGATAAGCTCCTCTTTAAGAAAATGGTAGTAGTTCTGAAATGGAGATTTTTGTAGATAAGGGTTGAATAGCTTAATTACTTGCTTTTCATGGTCATATTGGTGGGTTACACAATCTGAAGTGTGTAGTGAAGTTGTATGAATGAGAACTTAAATTACTGAAACAATTTTAACCTGAGTTAAAATTACCGTATTGTCGACAGGAATGACCCAGTTGATGAACACTGTAGGAAACTCTGTGGCATACACAAACAAGTTTACTCCCCAGCTTGGTTTTAGCAGCAGCAGAAGAAACATCAGGCAGTTCTGAGTTTCATTGAACTGCTGGATCTCACCGGTTCGCTATCAAGTTTCTGCATTCTTTTTGCTTTATAAAAGCACTGCACAAAATTAGATTCTGTATTCATGCACATGCTGTATTTCTAGACTATGAAGGAGAGATGAAACAGCTTTTCAAAACATTTCCTGCTCAGAGAATGTATGTGTCTTCAAAATGAACATTGCAGATACTGATGTCAGAGGGAGAGGAAAATTTATCATTTCTCTGTAAATCCATTTCTCTGCACCCACCACTTGGAATTTTGGACTGCACAGAATGTAGAACATACAATCAGTGTTTTATTGCACGGGCAACAGTCTGTCAATGCCTGTGTGGTCTATGCAGCATGCTGTTGGCATGTGAAGTGCACTGGAAATCAAATGCAGCCTTCTCATATACGTGGCTTTCTCTTTGTGAAGTATAAGTACAGACGAAGGATGTTATGCTTTGGTTGTCTTTACCTTAATGGATTTTATCCATAGTGAGAATTTGAGAAACTGTAAACATATCAGAAAGTACCTTAGGAAACAAAACCAAAAGTGTGCTGCTGCATCCCCACTGTAAACAGTTCTGCTTTCTCTGCGTGTCTGTATTGTCTTCAGCTTTCAGACCAGCTCTCTGTTTCTGGCAGCAGGGAATATCTATTTCAAATACATTGTTTTGAAATACAAATACCCATAACGTTTAGCCTGTGTTTTGTGAAACTTGGTTTGTGCCACAAAGCTACATCTGTTGGGAGCAGGCAGCCTATGCTTCAGAGTTGAGACCTTCAGATGGAAGCATGTGTGCAAATCTTCATGTGGCTCTCTACAAGAATAGCTAATGGATTCCTGAAGTTTGAGCCTGGATATATTAAGTTCTTATGCCATGTAGCTGTATTTGATAAAAGGAAAAAAAAAATCACAGCTATCACCTCCATTTTTACTTTCAGTATGATCAAGTGACCTATTCCTTGCAAATTACTCTTAAAAGAAGTGCATGGGCCATCTATAAAAACTGTCATTCCCTGAATCTAAAGCAAAAGGCATCATTTCTCACCAGAGGTAGAAACACAATACAGAACTCAGAATAGATTTTTGGCTGCTTTCCTTCCATTTTGTACATTATTCCTTAAGGTCTGTCCCTGAATCTATGACATTTTTATATACATTTATATATAACATTTAAAATTAATGGCAGTCATTCAGCTGAGTTTCATGGAATCTGCTATATTTTATCAGATCTCAATTCTGAGAACTGCCATGCCTACAAGGAAAGTCTTACAACCTGTGTTTCTCCCTGGATGAGTTACTTAGCAGACTGCTACTTCCCTTCCCATCGTGGAGGGCGGAGGCATCCAGCATAGGCAGAGGTAATTGATCAAACCAAGATTACAGTGTTTGCCACTAAAATTAGCATCCCCCTACACTTGTCACACCTCTGTGTTTTATATAAGGCAGCTGTTTCCTTCACTAAAGTATTTTGATTTAGTCTTTTACAGAGATTTTTTTCAGTATTTTCTTTTGATGAGTTCAGGTGGCTGGAAGTGCAATTTCATATGAGTCCAGAAAAAATGAGATTTTTTTTAAATACATGTGTCAACTGTTCACCTTAAGTAACCTTAGTTCCTTCCTTCCTTGGCCAGCTTTGTTTTTCAGGCCACAACAGAGCTGCACCCATGTAAACCATTTACTGCATCTCAGTAGACCACAGGTGCCTTCGAGAGGACTCTGTGTGAGTAGAGTTAGCTATATACGTGCATAATTATGTGGCAGTATATATTAAACTTTGGGGCAGGGTTTAGCTTTGCGTAGTGTTTTACACAGCACTGAGCAGTTGTGAGCTGTGTGACAGCTGTAGGGGAAAGTTCACCATCTGATCCCCTGCCAGTGCCAGCTACTTTTGTATCTGTTTTGCTCCTATGGTGATCACAGCTTTAGAGTCTGCTTCCTCCACACCCCTTAGATCAAAACAAACCTTTTTCTTGAGTTTTAAGGTATGTTATGAAGCACATGTGTTTGATGTAGGTTTTGAGTAGAAAGACGTGCTGAATAATAGCTGGTTTGGGAAAATTTTTTGAAGTTTTAGTGTCTTGTGTGCTGACAGACTTTGATGTGTCTGTGATGTCCCCTGTATATAGGGCATACAAGAGATGTGATTTCAGGTACTCCTATGGTCCAGTTTTGTTTAGCAAAGGGAGATGACAAGATCCAGTTGTCACTTAATAGTGGCATGAGTTATAGGAGCTTCTGCATTTTGTTGCTGTGAAGGAGGAAGGGTGCATGCCACGTTTCCCTGCCTATCAGTCCTTCCCCTCCATTGTAAGCTGGCTCAGGTAGGGTGTGCAGCAGAGGCTGTGTGGCTCCTGGATGGCCTAAGGCCTCTGAAAACTGCTCAAGTCCTCACCCGCAGCTGTGCTGACCCCTTGGGCTATCCCTGTGGTGTCTGAGAGGTGGTCAAGGCTTTAGAATGGGTGAAAAGAATAAGGTGTATCAAAGAACATAATATTTATTGCTGCTAAATTTGAAAATACCTTACTACTATTCATCTGCAGCCCCAAATAGGTTTAAAATCACTGCTCACATTTTTCTGATGGGTAGTTTGTGTACTAAATACAGATGGGCATGCACACACATGTACAACTACAAATCTATTAATTATTAACCTCTGTTGTTTTCCTCTAAATATTTGCTGTTGCTGTCGGACAGGTGTGCACATGTATTAGCCATGTGCACATGTGCATTTACCTGGTTCAGTTGGTAGTATCTTGTTTCTGAAGGTCAGCTCATGTACATACACAGTTGATGGTGAGACAATGCTGAGTGAGATTTGTTAAGGCTGGTAATGAACAACCTGCATGCTAAATATTCTTATGCTTTGCTTTCCAAGCAGCATTTCAGTAATTGAAAACATGTTTTAGTAGGATCTTAGAAGCTGATTGAAAAAGCTGTAGTTTTGTTAGGTTTGCTAGATTCTTCTATGCTAATGTCAGAGAGGTTTACCCTGCCAGTTTAGAAACGGAGAACATACTGACCCATAAATACCGTAAAATGGACCAGCGGTTCA